>NW_010565372.1:551-16716 GCF_000687285.1 Phaethon lepturus | reverse complement strand
TAGACTGGCGTCACATTGGCAAGCCTCCAGGGGCCTCCCCTGTTAACCAGCACTGCTGAAAAATGATGGAGAGTGGCCTGGCGAGCTCCTCCGCCAGCTCTCTCAGTACTCTCGGGTGGATCCCATCCAGCCCCATAGACTTGTGGGTGTCCAGGTGGTTTAACATGTCCTTGACTGCTTCCTCCTGGATTATGAGGAGTACATTGTTCTCTCCATCCCCATCTTCCAGCTCAGGGGGCTGAATACCCTGCGGATACCTGGACTGGCTATTGAAGACTGAGGCAAAGGTGGCCTTAAGTACCTCAGCCTTGTCCTCGTCCTTGGAGACAATGTTCCCCGCCATATCCAATAGGGGATGGAGATTCTCCTTGCCTCTCTTCTTGTTGTTAACATATTTGTAAAAACATTTTTTATTATCCTTTACGACTGTGGCCAGACTGATCTCTAGCTGGGCTTTTGCCTTTCTAATTTTGTCCCTGCTTGACCTAACAAGATCCTTGTACTCTTCATGAGTCGCCTGCCCCTTCTTCCAGAGGTGATAAACTCTCCTCTTTTCCCTGAGTCCCAGCAAAATCTCCCTGTTCAGCCAGGCTGGTCGCCTTCCCTGCCAGCTCTTCTTACGGCACATGGGGACCGCCTGCTCCTGCGCCTTTAAGATTTCCTTCTTACATACATAACACTATGGTTAACACTGGCTATTAAAGAAAAGATTAAGACAACCCTTGCACACATGTGATTCTGTGCTTGACATTTATCATACAGACTGCCAAAACCCCTTTTTCAATTCCACTTCCAAACTTATTAATGACAATAAAAAATTTCAATGTATAATACTGGTATACAATCCAATCCTCTTCTTGCTGTCTTCAGAAGGTCCAGATTGAGTTTTATGATAAATGTTTTCTCTTATCAATGAAAGTATATTTCTTTTACTAGTATAAGTAATTATTGTGGAAATACGTTAAGTGTGTTCAAACCTCATACGTCAAGAAAGGGATTTCCTGTGAGTAACCTAGGTTGATAATAAAGAATACAGAATTATCATTTACAGAAAAATGTTCAGCTCACCAGTTATAAAATAGGGTTAAATAGGTCCATTATAAAGGTTCTTGACCAAAAATATTTCTAAAGGGATTATTTCTACAGGTGATCTATGAATTTTAGTTATTTTGTTATTATTTGAAAATGTCTACAGTAGAGAAATCTTGTTCTGGAACAGCCTTCCCTTCCATTTTTCAGGGAGGTATCAATAAAATCAGCAGCAATATTTGTTTCTAGCAGGAGGGAACTCACTACATGATTCAAGTGTCCTATCTGTTTTCTCTAAACGTTGTTTAGACACAAAGAGAGAAAAACAGTATTTAAATAATAGCGTAAACCAAGAAAATTATATAGGTTAGAAGAGATTTCTAGCAGTTATCCCATGCTGAGAGCAGAATCAACTTAGATCAGACTGCTCAGGACCTTATCCAGCTGTGTTTTGAAGCATATATCTAAAGAATTTATCTAAAACATTTTCCTTTTGGTGCATATACTGTATTTAAAAATTAAGGATATATCTATGAGACTCAATCTTGACCCAGTTTTTCGCTCTTTCAAAATTCCTAATTTCTTTATAGCTTGAACCTGGCTTCAGACTTCAATTAACTTCACATCTTCAACAGGATTTCATGTCAATCTATGAAATTAATTTTTTTAATTAATTAAGTGTCGTGAGCCCATCCCTTCCTTATTTTCATATGTAGGAATTAATATAGCTTTCCAAGGAAGGAGATGAATAAGAACAGAACTATGAAGTCAGTAGAAATTAGTTTCCCATATCTATTGCTTCCAGATTAAAAGCAGATTCCCTTAGAGTGGACATAGTTTCTCTGCATAAAGCAACCATCACATAACAAACATTGATATTTATATCAGTGTTGAAACTATACCATTCATAGAGTTTCCAGAACTAATCTCAGGCGCTCAGTTTGCGGTGTAGATGTATCACCAGGCTGTCCTCCCCATCCTGCAACCTGCACAGACCTTCTTTTCCCTAATATCAGAACCCACGTTCAAGTGAAGAAAAGACAGAGCAGAGAAGGGCAGGGGTTTTCTTACACTCAGTACCCAGTTACAGGCAAAAGGGAGCACACGAGATACACAGAGATATACAGCTTTTTGTTGGTGAATGTTTCCACTGTTGAAGAGTCCTAATAGTCTAGCACAGGAAAATCTCAGTAACAAAATTGGGGGAACTGTTGCACAAAAGTGCTGCTGTGTCCTGAGCCCTTTGTCAGGGGAGTGAGGTGTTTGTGGTGGAGGTTTCATGCAGTCCAGGGTCCACCCGTCCCTATGTTTTCACACTTCCCTGTCACAGTCCTCTTCCTTCTCCTGGGCTGCAGGAGAAGCTGCAGCCTGGCCATGGCCTCCAGCCCCACCAGCCCATGCACACAAATGGCTATAGTTTGCCAGGCAGTCACTGCATCAGCGGATGTCAACCGCTCTCCAGCGGGGCCATCTCAAGAGCTGAAGCTGGAACAGGGGAGGCAATAGTCACAGCCCCAAGTGCAGGGGTGCAGCGACACCCAGCTCAGGCCATGGTGAGGCTGAGCCCCTGCACTGCTGGGTCAGTGCACAGCCAGGTCTCCCCCTGCTAAGAGTAGAAACCATATTTACAGGGCTACAGTCTCCACCAGCTGTCCTGCCTATCAGGCCTTATTGCAAGTGAAGAGATAGATTTCTTCTGACTGCACATTTCATTGGGAGACAGCAGTCCAAGGACGAAAATCTTGACCATAGAATAAGGGGACTGAATATTAATTACTTCAGCATTCATCTTTCATCAACCTCTACCCTTCCCTTCACCTTGACGTATTCTTTAAGAAGGAGACACGTTGTAAGAAGTCAGTAAGAAAGCATTAAGAAGGTTTTACCACGTCTCCACTGAATACACTTTAAAGAAGATGCCTTTAACAGTCAGCTAGCAAGGACTTTGTGAAAAAGGAACCCTGAAGTAAGTTTTAAGTTCAATAAGGACAAGCGTAAGGTCTTGCACCTGGGAAAACATAATCCACGAGCGCAGCACAGGCTGGGATATACTCAGCTAGGGAACAGCTCTTTGGAAAGGGACCTGGAGGTCCTGGTGGACAACAAGCTTAATATGAGTGAACAGTGTGCATCAACAAGGCCATCACCCGCAGAGATAAAGAAGTCATTATCCCACTCTACTCAGCGCTTGTCAGGCCATACCTGGAGTACTGTGTTCAGTTTTGGTCCCAGCTATGCAAAAAAGATGTGGACAGGATGGAGAGGGTCCAGAGAAGGGCCACAAAGGTGGTCAAAGGGCTGTTATATGAGGAAAGGATGAGAGAACTGGGTTTGTTTAGCCTGGAGAAAAGAAGGCTTAGGGGAGACTTTATCACCAAGTTCCAGTATTTAAAGGAAGGACACAAAGAATAGGGAGACTCCTTTTTCACAAAGAGTCACATGGAAAGGACCAGGGATGATGGGCACAAGTTACTCCTGGGAAGATTCCAACTGGACACAAGAGGAAAATTTTTCACAATGAGAACAATCAGACATTGGAATAATCTCCCCAGGGAAGTGGTGGTTTCCCCAACATTGGACACTCCTAAGATTCAGCTGCTTATACCCACAAGAGTTTTGTTCATCAGCAACAGGGTTTCTCCTGCTTTGCTCCACACAGTTATTTACATCCATGCAGTAGATATTGCAAAATGCTACCTTCATTATTTTGCAGTGTTTTACCCTCCTTGGAAGGATGTTAGTGAATACACAAAATGGAGGGTCACTGAGAAGGCAGCACAAAGGTATTCTGCTGAGTAACATGGAGATTGCTCTGCACCTTTTCCATAGCATGCACTTCACAGTGCGTTGGTAGGTATATCAATATAAATAATAAAACTTTATGCAGCACATAAAAAGGCAGAAAACACCTGACACTGAGCGTATTGGAATAAGTAATGAAGGGAGCAATTAGGCAGGATGGTAAAATAAAAGAGGACTTAAATTAATTTTTTGCATCTGTCTTTACTATCACGGGCTACAGGGAAATCACTCTTCCAAGGGCACTTTTCATGGGAAATTATACTATGGACTTAACAAAATGATAGCCTCCAAGGAGGAAGTTATAGAGCAACTTTAAAAACTTAAGTGTAGTAAATCACTAAAACCAGGTAATATTCATCTGAGGGTTGTGAATGAAATTAACTGTGAAATAGAGAAGTTACTGGCAAGGATATGCAGTGTATCATTAAAAGAGGAAATAATCTACAAGCTAAAAAGTCACTATGATGTTTCTTGGTTTTGGAAAAAAATACACTTTTTATAGTTTTTATATCATAATGCCTACAGAAACCCCTGAGTAACATAAATACTGGGGACTGAGAGCACTCTTCTACTCAAGCAGCTCTTTACCACGTGCTGTAGATCACATAGAGCTTGATTAAGTTCATCATAGTGTAAAGATATGAAACATACAACCTTAAAATCAGAAGGTCATCCAATAAAAAATAATTCCTTTGAAGGCTTCTGACTGTGTAACACTTAGTATTGGAACACACCAAATTTTTCAAAATTACAGTATCATCTTCTATACCATATTAAAAAGCACTTATCTATCAGTATAAGACTAAAATAATAACAAAACAAAAGGTTGTTTAAAATAAATCATCAACTAAAAAATGATAAGTACTGATCTGCAGTTGAAGATAAATAGGGATGAGACATCTTTTGGAAAAACATGCTATTTGCTGAAAAATGCATTTCCACAGTCTTTGAAATATTCAAAAGTTCAGGCTGTATATCTTGTATGATTTTAGCACATAAATGGTTTGGGATTTTTTTCTTAGTCTCCAAATCCAGTATAATTAGCCCTTTAACCTAGTAGTTTAAGAGGTTGGGTAGTTTTCTGTGGCTTGGAAAAAGAATTAGGTTCCTTTTCTGCTGCCAAAGGATTTGAATCCCATCTTTATACAAGGTTGTCCTATGAAATCATCTATATGGTATTTCTGACAGTATTGTGCTTTGTCTATACTACTTCTGTATTCATGCTGCAAGTTGTGCCAGTTTAGGCTGGGATAGAGTTAATTTTCTTCACAGTAGCTAGTATGAGGTCATATTTTGGATTTGTGCTGAAAACAGTGTTGATTGATAGTAGAGGGATATTTTTGTTATTGCTTAGCAGTGCTTACATGGAGTCAAGGCCTTTTCTGCTTCTCGCAACACTCTGCCAGTAATTAGGCTGGGGGTGGGCAAGAAGCTGGGATGGGACACAACTAGGGCCACTGACCCCAACTGACAAAAGGGATATTCTATACCATATGACATCATGCTCAGCATATAAATCTGGGGGAAAAAGAAGGAAGTGGCGGACGTTTGGAGTGATGGCATTTTGTCTTCCCAAGTACCTGTTACATGTGATGGAGCCCTGGTTTCCTGGAGATGGCTGAACACCTGCTTGCTTATAGGAAGTAGCGAATGAATTCCTTGTTTTGCTTTGCTTGTGTGCACAGCTTTTGCTTTCCCTATTAAACTGTCCTTATTTCAACGCATGAGTTTTCTCAGTTTTAGCCTTCTGATTCTCTCCCCCATCCCACCATCAGGGAGTGAATGGTTCTGTGGGGCTTAAATGTCATCTGGGATTAAACCACAACCCCCTTTTTATCTCTCATGGAACATTAAAATATTTCCTAAGCATTAGTGCATTAGTACAAATTATTTAAAAACTCTTCTGAATATATTCTGCTGTGGTAGCTAAAAGACTGTCTTGGCATGTCCAGCTTCAAGTTCTCTGAACGAGAAAAGAAATTTGAGGGCAAGAGCAACATTCAATTTAATATTAAGACACTCTCATATGGTTGACTAAAAGTGTGTGTTTTGTAGTCCTTTTAAAGACAGTACAGACCAAAGATGAAGACATTAAAAGTAAGACTCAATTGCCTAAACAATGTAACCTCATGCTCATTGAACTTGGCTGGGGTGCCCCACCTAGCTTCCACCTGTCCATCTAGAAGAGTAGGGAACAACCTAGTATCACTAGAAGCTTATACAAAATTAACAAAGCCATGAAATCAATTTTTTCCCCCACTAGATCTTCACGTTTAAAATAGGAATTAAAAAAAAAAACCCAACATTGCTAAAGACATCGAAATTGGGGCTATTAGTCTCAAACTGAGTTCCAATATTGATTGTTCATTTCCAAGAAACTTTTTTACTTCTGGAATATTTATAAAGGAAAAGGTACCGCAGTTTTCTCTTTAATTTTTTAGTTATGCCTAGGTCTAGTCTGCTATTTCCATGTTTTAGGCTGTTTCTGTTAAGACCAGATCATAAAATATGACATCAAAAAATGTGACATACCAGAGGCCCACATAAAATACATATGACTGATTAGTCGCATTTAAAAAACATACTACCAGCAAAACAAAGGAAGCAAACAAAGCCAACCCAAACAAACGGAAACCCAACAAAAAAATCCCCAACCAATTCTTCACAAAGCAGAAGCGGTGCGACTTAAAAATTTTAAAGGATTTTAGGAGCATGGCTGCCTCTCCCAGCTGTTCCAGTCCAGGTCTCCCTCCTACCCGGCTGCTGTAGCCCAGCCCAGTGCCCTGGGGACCTGGGGTCTCTGCCCAGGCTCAGGGATGCAGCTCCATCTTCCCTGTGTGCAGATTCAATCAATAGTGAAGATGTACACATATCCCAGAGACAGAGAGACATACACACACAGAGACACACACACAGAAGCATGCACAGACGGCACTGACATGCCTGTTCTCACAGGTTGCCACAAGCAAGGCTCTGCTTTCAACAGCACCTACATACATAAACACAGACAAATCCCCTCCTCTTCCTGGGCTGGCAGAGACAGTAGATCACTAGTGCAGGCACGCACACAACACTCTAGGTTCACAAGCACACACAGATTCACAGATCCCTTGAGCACAGCCCCTGTGTTCACCCCAGACCCCCTTAACTGACCCACAGGTCTCCTACTCACCAGTTAGTCAGTCTTGGTGCTCACTAGCAAACATGCAGCACTCAAGTCTCCCTGAGCATACCAGCATGGACCTTTGTCTGATACCCAGCCTGACGAGAGTCAAAACTGATCTTCCTGGAAGTATCATCTTTAGTTTCTTGGTAGCCCATTAATGGAACTGGCAGGGTTTGTTTCCTGTCTTTGTCTCCATGTTTGCATTGTCAGGTCTGTCTGTATATTTTGTTTCTGTTTTCCCTCTTTTTCCCTTAGTTCCCCAACTGACAAGACACCCCCGCATCAGATAACCCAGCTGGAATAAACATTCTAACTCTCTCACACACCAGCATCAATCAATTTGGTTCTCATCACCACCTCCCTCAACATTTGTTGGTCAGGTTTGTGTCCCTATATGTCCCTGTCTATGGCTTCCTCCTTTTTGATTTTTCCCTTCCTACACTGAAAAAGGTCCTTGACCAGATATTCTTGAAGGAGCAGACACTGTCCTTCTGCATACCCCTAGAAACAACAATAACAAATAATAAATTCCACAATGCTAAGCATTAGATAGGTTAACACAGGGTAGATGGCTATTAGATAGACCAACATAGGCAAAAGCCGGGGCCATGCAGGAGTATTAGGAGGCCTGATAAAGATTCAAAGCTGTACTGGTTTTGGACAGGATTGTTAATTTTCCTCATAGTAGCTAGTCTGGGGCTATGTTTTGGATTTGTGCTGAAATCAGTGTTGATAATATAGGAATGCTTTAATTACTGCTAAGCAGTGCTTACACAGAGTCAAGGCCTTTTCTGCTTCTCACAAAACCCTTCCAGTAATTAGGCTGGGGTTGGGCAAGAAGCTGGGATGGGACACAGCTGGGACCACTGACCCCAACTGATGAAAAGGATATTCCATACCATATGACATCGTGCTCAGCAATAAAAGCTTAAGAAAAAAAGGGGACAGGGGAAACATTCCAAGTTAATGTGTTTGTCTTCTCAAGTCACTGTTACGCATGATGAAGCTTTCCTGGAAATGGCTGAACACCTACTTGCTGATGGGAAGTAGTGAATGAATTCCTTTTTTTGCTTTGTTTGCACAGACAACTTTTACTTTCCCTATTAAACTGTCTGTATGTCAGCCCACAAGTTTTCTTACTTTTACCCTTCCGATTGTCTCCCCCATCCCTCTAGAGAAGAGTGAGAGAGCAGTTGTGTGGGATTTAGCTGTGACCTGAGCTTAAACCATGACACAAGCCTAACAGCAATATGCTGGGAACAAAGTGCTGTTTCAGAACATATGTCAAACAGTGATAAATCAGTAAGGCTACATGATATTCACCCTGGACTAGTAGAGAAGCTCAGTTATGAAATTGCTGAAATATTAACTATGGTTTGTAACTTACTGCATAAATCAGCCTCATTATCAAAAGAATGTAAACTGACAAGGTAAATTTGACACCACTTTTCAGAAAGGCCTCTAGCAATGATTCTAGGAACTTGTCCTTGTTTCAGCTGGTATGGAGTTAATTTTCTTCATGGAAGTTAGTATGAGACTATGTTTTGGATTTGGGAAGAGAAAATGTTGATAACGTGCTGATGTTTTGAGTTGTTGCTAAGTAGTCAAGGTCAGTCCACCTTCTCATGCTGGCCTGCTAGCAAGAAGGCTGAGGGTGCATGAGAAGCTGGGAGGGGACACAACCAAGACAGCTGACCCAGGTTGGCCAAAGAGATATTCCACATCATATGACATCATGTTCGATACATAAACTAGGACGAAGAAGAAGGAAGAGGGTGGAGGGATGTTCGGAGTTATGACATCTGTCTTCCCAAGAAACCATTACACGTGATGGAGCCCTGCTTCCCTGGAGATGGCTGAACATCTGCCTGCCCATGGGAGTGGTGAATTAATTCCTTGTTTCACTTTGCTTGCGTGCGCAGCTTTTGCTTTACCTGTTAAACTGTCCTTATCTCAATCCATGAGTTTTCTAACTGTTGACCTTCCAATTCTCCCCCCTCATCCCACTGTGGGGGAGTGAGTGAGTGTCTGCATGGTGCTTAGTTGCTGGCTGGGGTCAAACCACGACAGAAGTGTAGATGAATAAGTCTAACTACAAGGCAACATATTAGATGTTATAACAAAGAATAGTAGAGGTAGATACATGAATAAATGTGATACGAAGATCAATATAGCTTTCATGAAGGAACTTCATGCATCAAAATTCCATTAATGTTTCAAAGCCACCAAGGCGAAGGGCTCTGGAGCAGAGGCTCATGCTGGGGGACCCTTCCTAAAGCGGCAAAACCACAAAGGCAGCAGCGCAGGGAGAGAGAGGGTGCCCCAGCTTCCCCACGCCCTAAGCCAGCAGAGCGGGCTCCAGACAAGCAGCAGCTCTGGCTCAGCATGGGTGGTGACAGGAACGGCAGCAGCGGCCAAAGCCCCTCACGTACAAGAGCAGCCCGCAGCAGCTCGGGCTCAGCATGGGGGGGGACAGGAACGGCAGCAGCGGCCAAAGCCCCTCACGTACAAGAGCAGCCCCAGGAAGCACGAGAGACCCAGAGTGAGGTGAACAGGGTGGGAAAACAGGGCGTGGCACGTCCCAATGGCATGGTGAGTCAATTTGCACAGCAATTGGCACAGGCAGGGCATGAAGTGAAGGCGTGCGGGCAGGACGCAGTCCCCTCTCCCGGCACTAGAGGCTCTCTCGATGAGTGGTCATTGCCCTCCTAGAAGAGGCCCAGCCATGGTCTTGGCTGAAAACCGTTGGAAGAAGGGGCCGGCAACTCAAGAAGAGTACAAGGATCTCGTTAAGTTGAACAGAGAGAAAATGAGAAAGGCGAAAGCCCAGATAGAACTCAATCTGGCCACGGTCGTAAAGGTAACAAAAAATGTTTTTACAAATATATTAACAACAAAAAGAGAGTCAAGGAGAATCTCCATCCCTTATTGTGGGGGGCGAGGGGAACATTGTCACTAAGGATGAGGAAAAGGCTGAGGTACTGAATGTCTTCTTTGCCTCAGTCTTTAATAACCAGACCAGGTATCCGCAGGGTATTCAGCCCCCTGAGCAGGAAGACTTCAGATGTCCCTGTCCTTCTAGATGGAAGACAGGGATGGAGAGCAGAATAAACTTCCCATAATCCAGGAGGAAACAGTTAAGGTCCTGCTATGCCACCTGGATATCCACAAGTCTATGGGGGCTGATGGGATCCACCCAAGAGTACTGAGGGAGCAGTCAGCAGTCCTGGTTAACAGGAGAGGTCCCAGATGACTGGAGGCCTGCCAATGTGACACCTATCTACAAAAAAGTCCGGAAGGAGGATCCTGGGAACTACAGGCCTGTCAGCCTGACGTTGGTATCAGGGAAGATTATGGAGCAGTTCATCTTGAGGGTGCTCACAGGCCATTTGCAGAATAACCAAGGGATCAGGCCCAGCCAGCATGGGTTCATGAGAGGCAGGTCCTGCTTGACCAACCTGATCTCCTTCTATGACCAGGTGACCTGCCTGGTGGATGAGGGAAAGACTGTGGACGTTGTCTACCTGGACTTTAGTAAAGACTTTGACAGCGTCTCCCACAACATTATTCTGGAGAAACTGACAGCTCATGGCTTAGACAGGTGTACTCATCGCTGGGTAAAGCACTGGCTGGGTGGCCAAGCACAGAGAGTTGTGGTGAATGGAGTTAAATCCAGCTGGTGGCCGGTTACAAGCGGTGTTCCCTAGGGCTCAGTTTTGAGGCTGGTCTTGTTCAATATCTTTATTGATGAAGTGCTCCCTCAGTAAGTTTGCAGATGACACCAAGTTGGGTGGGAGTGTTGATCTGCTGGGGGGTAGGAGGGCTCTGCAGAGGGATCTGGACAGGCTGGATCGATGGACCAAGGTCAACTGTATGAGGTTTAATAAGGTAGGTGCGGGTCCTGTACTTGGGTCACAACAACCCCATGCAACGCTACACGCTTGGGGAGGAGTGGCTGGAGAGCTGCCCAGTGAAAAAAGACCTGGGGGTGCTGGTTGACAGCCAGACAAACATGAGCCAGCAGTGTGCCCAGGTGGCCAAGAAGGCCAACAGCATCCTGGCCTGTATCAGAACTAGTGTGGCCAGCAGTAGGAAGTAGGAGTAGGAAGTGATTGTGCCCCAGGACTCAGTACTGGTGAGGCCACACTTCAAATACTGTGTTCAGTTTTTGGCCCCTCACTACAAGAAGGACATTGAGTTGCTGGAGCATGTCCAGAGAAGGGCAACGAAGCTGGTGAGGGGTCTGGAGCACAAGTCTCATGAGGAGCGGCTGAGGGAACTGGGGTTGTTCAGTGTGGAGAAGAGGAGGCTGAGGGGAGACCTCATCGTTCTCTACAACTGCCTGAAAGGGGATTGTGGCGATGTGGGTGTTGGTCTCTTCCCACAAGTAACTAGCAACAGGATGAGAGGAAATGACCTCAAGTTGTGTCAGGGGATTTTTAGACTGGATTTTAGGAGAAAATTTATTTCCTGAGAGAGTGGTGAAGCATTGAAACAGGCTGCCCAGGGAGGTGGTGGGAGTGACCATCACTGGAGGTATTCAAAAAACGTGTAGACGTGGCACTTTGAGACATGGTTTAGTGGGCATGGTGGTGTTGGATTGATGGTTGGACTTGATGATCTTAAAGGTCTTTTCTAACCTTAATCATTCTGTTATTCTGTGATTCTGAAATGTTCTTGAGTAAGTAAATTACAATATTTATCAATCAATGTTGAATAGTTAAATTAAAAAAAAGGATAAATTGCCTCATTAAAGGCTATTAACAACAATAACTAATGATTTTTGAATAGATTCATAGGTCTTTAAGAGGAATATAGAGGGCTGAATAGACGAATATTTGCACAATCTTGAGAAGTTAGCATTCACTCATGAATGATTTGAAAATTATATAGAAGATATAAAGTTTGCAACTGTTACGAAACTGTTAAGTACAGAAAATCTAAAGGTACCCATGAAGAGCTGCAGAATGATCCCATGACACCTGAGTATCTGGGTAAGAAAATGGCTGGTGATATTTAGAGTTGGCATAAAGCCATGTATATGAGGAAAAAACAATTCCGGCTATTTATACATAATGAACTGAAAATTATCTAAATGGCTTAGTAACATTCAGACATGCATTCTTCTATCTCTTATGGATAGGTCTTTCAGGGTGAAAATTCACAAGTAGTCAAAAAAGCAAACAGAAGTTCAGAAATTACTACAAAAGGAACAGAAATGAAAACAACATGTCATTATATCACTGGGTATTTTGATGCTGTGGTAGTCCAAATCTTGGGCAGGGGGTATTGTTCATGTTACCACCTCTCAGAAAGGATGTAAAAGAAATAAAAGAGGTAAGGAGAAAAACACAAGTACGGTGAAAAAAGAAAGAATTCTTATGCAACAAAATACACTGTATCCCTGTAAATATGGTTTCTGCTCTCAGAAGGGGGAGGCCCAGCAGTGCACTGACCTGGTGGTGCAGGGGCTCAGACTCACTGTGGCCTGAGCTGGGTGTCCCTGGTTTAACCCCCGTGCTGGGGCCAATAACTGCTGCTTCCCCTGTTCCAACTTCAGCTTTGAGGATGGCCTCTCTGGAGATGGGATGACACCTCCCCAACACAGTCACTGCATTACGAACCATAGCCCTTTGTGTGTGTGGGGCTGGCTGGGGGTTTGGGGCCACTGCCAGATGGCCGTTGGCACCCTGGGAGACGGAAGGGGGCTGTCTCCTTGGTCTCCTTGATAAGATGTGGTGGGTTGACCTTGGTTGCCTGCCAGATCCCACACAGACATTCTATCACTGTCCCTCCTCAACAGGACACTGGGAAAAGATGGAAAAGCTCATGGGTCAAGATAAAGACAGGGAGATCACTTACCAATTACTGTCACAGACAAAACAGACTTGACTTGTGGAAAATTAATTTAATTTGTGGCCTATGAACTGTATGTATGTAAGATGGTACATCACATTCTTCTTAAACTAAAACTGAGTTACATCAAAATACTTTGGTAAGCTGTTTCATCCAGAGGAAAAAAGAGTTATTTTCAGTTGGATGCAGATTCAGTGTTTAGTCAGTGATTCAGCTTCTGTACCAGAAAGCCAAGTGGTCCCACGATCTTACATAAAAGAAAAACCTATTATTTCTTAACAAAACCATATATATGGAAATCATGTTTTGTTTAACACAAAAGAGCATGCAACATCAGTCCTGTGAATTATATATTTTAGGTTCCAATAGAAAAAAAAGAAATATAAAACACTACTAACTTATAGAAACAGAAGTCCTGTCAGGTTTTTATGAACTACATAATTATATTCTGGTGTCTTATTAACATGTCTTCCAACAAAGAATTAGATTTGGGGAGAAAAAGAGATAATATAAATGTCCATGACTTTGTTGTATGTCACACTTTCCAGATCTCTATCCAATTTACCTTCAAAATTAACATAGAATTGTTTTCCTGTTTAAAGCTCATTTCTAAGAATGAAGGTATGTACTATGGATTGCCCACTGTCATACTTTATAGTATCAGATTCATGTTAGTATACATAAAACTAGGTAGTAAACTTTCTGTCTAGTCTTGAAATTTGCCTCTGTTTGCATATACCATGTCATAGCCTCCTGTTTATAAATATAGATGAGATATCTTACTGTCATCCTATATATGTTATATACTCCATAGCTGGGTTTCATCTGACCTCTATAGGGCAGATGTCTAAGACAGGTTGAATGAATCATCCTCTAGAGGTACCTATTTCTTTGTAAAGGGTACATAGAAATATTTGGTCTATGTAGATGTTTTCACTGTAGACGTCAAGGCTATGATGAGTGTATGAGTCCTGTCACATGTATACCATAGCTCCTTCACAGGGCTGTGAAGCAGACTTACTGTTGCTACAAAGAGATAGTCTCTCATCTCATTTTAAATGTCATCAGAAATGGTTTTTATTCCTCAGTGAACACTGCTAAGCTTCTTTCCACTTTTCTTTTTAGGTAGTTTTTTTGCTTCTTTTGGTTTTTTACAGCTGAGAAAATAAAGCTTTAAATTAATGTGCAAGAGGGATACAGACCTGGACCTATACCTATACACATGTCATATGTCTATGTGTAAAGAACTAAGTGTATGTTTGTTATAGCCACTCTACCGAGGTTCAATCTAAATATATGTCGGGGTTTAGCTCCAGCCAGCAACTAAGCACCGTGCAACAGCTCGCTCACTCCCCCACAGTGGGATGGGGGAGAGAATCGGAAAATTATCGGAAGAGTAAAAGTGAGGAAATTCATGGTTCGAGATAAAGACAGTTTAATATGTAAAGCAAAAGCCGTGCACGCAAGCAAAGCAAAACAAGGATTCATTCACTGCTTCCCATGGGCAGGCAGGTGTTCAGCCATCTCCAGGGAAGCAGGGCTCCATCACGCATAATGGTTTCTTGGGAAAACAGACGTCATCACTGCAAATGTTCTCCCACCCCTTCTTTCTTCTTCGTGCCAGCTTTATACACTGAGCATGATGTTATACGGTATAGAATATCTCTTTGGACAGCCTGGGTCAGCTGTCCGGGTTGTGTCCCCTCCCAGACTCCCGTGCACCCCCAGCCTTCTTGCTAGCAGGCCAGCACGAGAAGCTGGACTGTCCTTGACTGTTTGGCAACAGCTAAAAATATCAGCACGCTATCAACATTTTCTCATCCCAAATCCAAAGCATAGCCTCATGCTAGCTTCTATGAAGAAAATTAACTCTACCCTGGCTGAAACCAGGACATTATCCACCCCTTATTCCATGCCATTTAAGTTATGTTCAGGTACCACACTAGCCAATACAACCTCATTAATCACCACCCCCCTTCTCATCCTTTAACATAATACACAGATTATCGTCCCCTTAGTCCATAGACCTTGCTGCAAAATGTCCATGAAATGTCCATTGAGTTCATTTAGTCCGTGACTAAGGCTCCATCCCTTACGGTGGTCACTCAGGACAGGCGAGGTGGGGTGTTGCATGGAGTTACTGGGCACCAAAGCCATCTCAGACCAGGTCACCGCTGCACTTGCACTGTTTCTTGTGAGGCTTGTCCTCCATTGGTTCAGGTGGCTCCTGCTATAGCAGCATTTCCTATATCATGCACCCCAAATCATGGGTTCCAACAATTTAAAGGTATTTCCATTACAGTCACCACCCCTGGGCCTTTTGGACTGGACCATAGGGTTTAACATTGCCATGAACTCCTCCCCTTGCCCCTGCTCCGGCTTGGACTTATCCACAGATTGCAGTCCCTTCCATGAGCACAGTTTCTCCAGGGGTATATCTGCTGTGGCATAGACTTATCCACAGCCGCAGTCACGTTGAGGTGCACCTGCTCCAAAATGGCCTCCTCCATGGGCCACAATGCCTCCAGAGATAAATTTGCTCCAGCATGGCCTCACCCATAGTTCCAGTCCTTCCAGGAATGTACCTGCACTGTCGAGGGCTTCTCCATGGCCACACACTTTGAGGAGGAGCATGATCTCATGCACAACCACTGATGCTACAGGGTGTACCTGCTGCAACATGGATTTATCCACAGCCACAGATGCTTCGAGATGTACCTTCTCCAGTGTGGACTTATCCTCGTGCCACAATCCCAGCAGAGGTATACCTGCTGAGGCACAGACACAACCATGGCCACAGATGCTCCAAGATATACCTCCTCTGGCATGGCCTTATCCACGGTTACAGATGCTTCGGAGTCTCCTGCTCCCACATGGACTCATGACAGGTCACAGTGCCTTTGACTCAAGTTCACACTTGAGTGCCAGCCTGTCCAGGACAGCAGCACAGAAACAGCAGCGATGCCCTGGCCATCTGCCAGCCCAGGTGCAAGGCCATTGCTGTTATCAAAATGTTCCCAGGCACAGCAGGGTCAGACGATGAGCAGTGCAGCAGCACGGCAGCAGCGAAAGCAAAAAGCAGGCACTAACGAGCACTGGACTCTAATATACGTAAGGAAAGCAAACCCATGGCAAGCGCAGGGGCCTGGCAATTAATAGCTAAACAGCAATAACAGCTGTAAGATCTATCTAGCACATTCCAATCAAACTTGTCGTTATCTCAAACCCTTCGTGCCCTGCGTTGGACACCAAAAAGGACTGTTGTGGTTTAGCCCCAGCCAGCAACTAAGCACCGTGCAGCTGCTCGCTCCT
>NW_010565372.1:0-480 GCF_000687285.1 Phaethon lepturus | reverse complement strand
GCAAAGAAAAACAGGGATTCCATTCACCCCTCCCCATGGGCAGGCAGGTGTTCAGCCATCTCCAGGGAAGCAGGGCTCTATCACGTGTCATGGTTTCTTGGGAAGACAGATACCATAACTCTGAACTCCCTCCACCCCTTCCTTCTTCTTTGCCCCAGCTTTATATACCGAGCATGACTTCATATGGCATGGAGTATCTCTTTGGTCAGCCTCAGTCAGCTGTCCTGGCTGTGTCCCCTCCCAGCTTGCCATGCACTCTCAGCCTTCTTGCTAGCAGGCCAGCATGAGAAGCTGGACTGTCCTTGACTGGTGTGGCGGACCAATATGCAGTTTCTGTCTTAAACATTTCGTGGTTCCAAGGAACCCACACCTCTCTTGGTACAATGACTTGAACATGTCTTGATAGGGAGTGGACCCCAGAGAAGAACGAGGTACTGGTTCCTGCAGAACAGAGATACGGTGCAGGTGCAATGACCGGTT
>NW_010565371.1:751-32884 GCF_000687285.1 Phaethon lepturus | reverse complement strand
TGTCGGCTGGCTCTTCGGCGTTTTCCTCCGGTTTTGAATACGCGCAGGTACCGCTTTAGGAATAGAGGTTACTGGGGGAAATGCTGTCCTGTTAATAGTGTTTCTCGGTGGCAGAAACAGTTTGTTTGCTGATGAGGTATTATACTGACAGCAATTTCAGTATTTGTAAGGCTGTGTCTCATCTTCACTGACATATATGAAAAGAGGCAATTTTTTTTTCTTTTGGCTAAAAAATTGCATCACACTCTTCGTGTTTGGCTTTTTTAAAACATTTCTTAGTTACTTTATGATGGAAGGATACTTGGCGTGGGTATTCTGTAAACTTGCAAAATAGTGATTTGTGGTTAGTGCTCAAAATACAATAGACTAAACCCTAAATTTCTTTAAACGGGACTCTTTAAACATCTGCTTCTTGCTTTAGAATATGATTACAGTTGTGTGCCAGTTTCAGTGCTGAAATTAAGAAATACTGTGCTGGTCTGAGCCATTTGGCTGCAGCATGCGTAGAAACAGTGTCATCGCCTCTGTTGCTATTGATGACAGGAGGTGGAAGCTGCCCACCCTCTCAGCGCAGCTCTGCACCGCGCTCCTGTGCCATCTCCCCAGCGTGCTGCGTCGAGTGGTGGGAGACATAGACTCTGTGCAGCAGTCTTGGGGCCTGTGGAGAGAGAGAGAGGCACTATTAACTCTGTTTTCCTTTACAAGGTTGTGAGGGCAGGCTTTCGCGTGCATATGAGAGAGAGACGGATTCAGCTCCGTTCTGAAGCTGTTATCTGGCTGTGCTGTTTGGCCTAAATCTATGCATAGCTCAAGCTGGGGTGGTCCAGTGCGACCTGGTCAGTACAATGATTGTCAGAAACAGAGAATCTAGTTATTGTTTTGCAGCGCTTGGGAGTTGTTTCCTTGGATGCTGAATCAGTGTACCACAGCAGAATAGAAAGAATTGTTTCCAGGCAGCTGGACTCTGGGAGGCAGCACTCATATGTTTTTTCAGCTGTATCTGATAGATAAGGCAGCTTTATCTTTTTTTGTTTGGTTTTGTTAAAGGAAATTATTTTAATGTGATGGCATTTTTTTGGTGACTGTTCTTAACTTTTACTCATGCTTTCAGCTCTTCACAAAATAATGGGGAAATATTTCTTTGAAATTTGTAAGCAATGTTTGGTCTTGAGACGGCAGTAAAACCCCATCATCCTCTGTGTATTGATACTGCCCATTTAACAGCAGGCACCTGCTGTGGACAGGGTCCTGGTCCAGTTACGATCTGTGAGCTCGCACATCAGTTTAGAGCTGGGTAATGCATGCAGTTTTTATGAGAGAGCTAAACATTTGGGGCCATATTTCAACATTTGGCTACTGCTGAGTACAATCTTAATGGGTAAGTAGCATTTTCCCTGTGTTCAGTTTTGGGCCTCTCACTACAAGAAGGATGTTGAGGTGCTGGAGCGTGTCCAGAGAAGGGCAACGAAGCTGGTGAAGGGTCTGGAGCACAAGTCTTATGAGGAGCGGCTGAGGGAACTGGGGTTGTTTAGTCTGGAGAAGAGGAGGCTGAGGGGAGACCTTATCGCTCTCTACAACTACCTGAAAGAAGGGTGTGGTGAGGTGGGTGCTGGTCTCTTCTCCCAAGTAACCAGTGATAGGATGAGAGGAAATGGCCTCAAGTTGCGCCAGGGGAGGTTTAGACTAGATATTAGGAAAAATCTCTTCACTGAGAGAGGGGACAAGCATTGGAACAGGCTGCCCAGGGAGGTGGTGGAGTCACCATCGCTGGAAGTGTTCAAAAAACGTGTGGACGTGGCACTTCAGGACATGGTTTAGTGGTCATGGTGGTGTTGGGTTGATGGTTGGACTTGATGATCTTAAAGGTCTTTTCCAACCTTAATGATTCTGTGATTCTAATCTATAGATGCTGTACCAGTTTTGTAACATCTGAATGTATTTCTACTGATTTGAAATTACATTCCTTCTGGTGTGAGGTCCTGATATCTACAAGCAGAATTTTCCATAAAAGTTTTCTTTCCTGCAAGGCCAGTAGAACTTCTTAATCCTCCATATTTGCTTCAGAACATCACCTGATTTATTTGAGGCTCTACTTTTATATAAGTCCTCTTAGAGAACAGGATTTTACCACTGGGAAATCTCAACTACATTAATGTATGAATTGTATGAGTGAGGGGGTTTCAGGATGTAGCTTATGTGAGATTTTGGTAAAGCTTCTTGCAAGGTGAAATGCTGCTGTCTGTGTGGAAGAGTAACAGACTAGATGGTGATGTCTGTGGTGTTTGTTGGTTTTTCTTCTAGCTATTGATTTGTAGATACAGCAAACCTTGAAGAGGGACCTTGCTGTTCTGCCCCTCTCTTCCCTTCCCTCCATCTCTTCGCCTTATTCTTCTTTCTTTCTCTCTCTCTTTCTGACAACTTTTTTCCTGCAAATTCTGTTGCCTTCCCATGTCACCAACGAAACTGATAAGCAGTGAAAAAACTAATACTGACATTTATAGTTGTGTCATTTGGCTTTGGAGTTCCTGTGCTAATTAGATTTTTGAAGGAATGGAGAATTTTTGTGTTTCTCAGCATGTGTTCAGTTGACTTTTTTAGCACATAGAAGTACAGCACTTTACCAGTTTACACTCGGAGTGCACTTTAGACATATCTCTTCATAGCTATGCTGGATAGGGCCTTACTTTTTTGGTAAAAACCAACCTGATTCTGCAAAAAATCTGTTAGGATAATGACAGCCAAAATATACAGTAAGTTGACAGGATGTCGGACAGGGGTTATCTTGAAATAATGGGCCTGGTGAAAAGCTCCAAGCAAATAGAGGAGGTGCGATTTGAGATGCATTCTTGACATTTGTTGCATGAAAATAATGCTACAGTATAATAAAATAGGAATACAGTTCTTGCTCCCACAGAGTAGTAAGTCTTGTGACTCTGGTCATCTGCCCGGGTTCTATACAGAAAGGTAGAAAGCACAGATACTCGCTGACATATCCATTCTCCTGTCTTGCATAGCCATCTGCCTATTATCACTGTACTTTTAAAGAGCATTTCTGTTTTCTCTAAGCCTTTAACAACAAAATTCAGAATTCTGTTGTTAACGTTCATCTGGCCAAGACAGCCTAAACTCCATGCTGAAAGTATTTGGGCTTGGATTTTAAGCTACATGGATGACTTAAGATCTTGAAGTCTTATTGTGTTCTGCCCTGGTTTACTGCTTTCCCATTCCTGATGAAATGGAATATCCTTAAAGTGAGAAAGTGCATGTTGTTGTTCTGTATAGATCCCAACTATCATGATAGATTTAGACCTTTTCTTAGAGTGATTTTGGAGAAGGAATGGGAAAAAATATGTATTCTGTGAAATATCAAATTATTTAAAAATTCAGAGTCTTTTGTTGATAAATTACCTGTTTAGATGTCTTTGAGGGTTTTTTTATCTGTTTTAGTTTGCTGACTTCTAGAATTTCTGCAGGCATATGTAACCTAGTTTACCTTCATTCTGTGAAGTCAAATAATATTGCATGCTTTTGTCTTACTACTCATTAGAGCTGTGTTTTAGTTTTAGCTATTTATAGCAAGCTGTTCATATATAATTTCATTATTTATTACAACCTGTGGGGAGAGATGGCACTTCATAGTGCTAGGGACAATTTGGACAGACTTAGAGTGCCTCAAGAAAACCATAACTGTATGTCCCTTAGGCTTTGTGTCATCTCAAGCAAATCCAAAATGACTCAAGAGTTCTCTATTTAAATTTATTAAGATTTTTTCTGTAATGAAAATTTGAAATATTTTTGTTTTCCATCCTGTCTTCAGACAGCAATCAAATGCCAAAGTAAAAGAAATTGTACCAGGGCAAAAAATCAATTCTTTGATCGGTTGCTTTGTGTTTGGTACCTTTTAATATAACTGTTCAATTGTTGCAGATTGAGGGGTCCGGTGTGAAGGTTTATGTTCTGCAAAGAACATGGATGTGTGAAATAGAGGAGATCTGGCAACACAAGTTATTTTCATCACAAAAATAGATTACTTTAAGTCCAACTTCAGTTTTTCAGCCCCATTGTATGTTCCTTGATCATTTAGAGCATTCACGGACTGCCTTATGTCATTGCTTCAGAAAAACTGTCTAAAATGTTTAAACTATGTGGCCTGCTAGCTATATTTCTACAGATGCCTCAAGAATGTGATGGCATTGAGATCTGTCTTTTTATTTTTGAAATAGCCTCTGAAGCATGGGGCTCCTGATGAGAGTTAAACTGCTGGGAGGGGTAAAGTCTGGCAATATATACCTGCCCCTGCATGAGAGGGTTGTAAGCAGCCAGCAAGGATTAAATTAAGGGTTTTAACTCAAACTTGGAAGAGGGTTTCCTCTTATAAAGAGGAGAAATTCTAGACCTGCCCAGAAAATTTAAGCTCCCTTTGCTTGTGGATCCTTTAAGAATGGAAGGGGGGAAAAAAAAAACCTCATCTTTAAGGCTTATGTAAAAGTTGAAGTTCCTGTTTAAACTATTTCAGTTATTCCAGTACACAATTCTTTCCCTTGGTGGACACTCCTTTTTCTCTGTTCGTGTGTGTGTTTGTGTTGGAAGGAATTTAAAGTAAATGAAAAAGGTGGCTGCCTTTTGAAGCACAAGTGCTAATGCTAAAGTCAGTCAGTTAACTTGAATGATTTTTTTTTTTCTGCTTGTATAATTGTATTGATAGTGCTTGTTCTGTATAGAAATGTCTTTTAGTTGAATTTAGGAGATGATATTTGCACTTGAATTTGAGAGGTGTGTTTTAAATATGAGAAGACCATGTCAGAATTCACTCTGAAATTTGTATGAATTCAATTAATTCTTAACCATTCATTAAAAATGGAAGCATCCTGGCTTCCCTGACTGAAAGGCAGAGTTTAAAATTGTTTGCATATATGCATAGGGCCATATCACCCTGTTCCATACACACTTTGTGTAGAAACATACAGGGGCAATACTTGGCTGCATGTCTTCATATTCAGCATCTGATCACTGTCTCAATAGATATCTTTTTTTGTTTGTTTATTTCAGAAATTTCAAGAATTGCAGGAAAAGTTTGCACAGACTAGCAAGATGGCTGAAAACATTCTAATGGAAAAGTTTTTATTTCTAAAAAGAGCAAGCCTTCTGTAGCCTGATTAATTGCAATTGTATTGTTTCACAGAACTAGAATCATAGAATCATTAAGGTTGGAAAGGACTTCTAAGATCATCAATTCCAATTGTCTGTTGGGTCTCAGTGATATTACAAGTGGATCCTCTCTGATGGGAATCCCATCAGCAGTCTCACTAACATGGCTGTGCGAGTTATTTGGTGTGGCACTGGGCACTTCCCAGTGCATCTTCTGCTCCCTCCATGCTGCTGACACTGCTCAAGGCAAAGTCTCTGTAAACAGCTTTCTGGTCAAACAGTGAAACCAGTGGTCTATACTGATTTTCTTTATTCTGTAAGCCACCTTGTATACTGTTGTTCATTTTCTTCCTGAAATTTCGTCTCTCTTGGTTTCTTAGAACCCGTTTTGCTTAATTTTTCCCTCCTACCTTAATAACTCTTTCAATGCCTCTTTCCACTCCATCTTGCTATGTTTCTTAAGGGTTGAACCATGGTCCCTTTTATTTACATCAGATTAACTCATCTGTAAATACAAATCAGTTTCATCTCTGTCATGATGGCTTGCAAATAAATTTCTTTATTCCGGACCTCCCTTCTTCAGCTAGAACTGAATAGAGCTTCTTGTGGCTATTCAGCTAGATATGAACAGCTCAACGTGGCTAAAATAGACCTCCTGTAGACTCCCCTACTGCTGCTTCCTTGTCACTCTGGAAAACAACCTAATCTTGCCATGATGTCCATAACGTGTATCGTTTATTACTTTGTTCTTTCTCCAAGTTCAGAAACAGTGTAGTCAGTGTTATTGATGGCTAAATCTTATTTCTCTATGTACTTTCTTAAAATGAGTTCATTGCTGTTTCAACAAACAATCAACACTTCCATCCAGCTCTTCACCTTTTAAACAAGCTTGCCAATGAGTCCAGCATGTTTTCCCTTGCTTTCTTCAGGTCAGTCCTGCACTCATATCTTTTCAAACAGATTCTGTGAAAATCATTATTGTATCCTGTTGCAAAGAGAAGAGAAGAAAGCTATGAGCATCTCTTCTGAATTTCTTTTCCTTCCTTGCACAGAGCATGGTCTTAACTTTTCTAGACCTTTATAAACTCAGCCATTGCAGAAGCATCACCCCGTCCTCTTTCATCCAATCATTACAATTTCAGGCTATCTGGTGCTCTCGTAGTACAATAATAAGTTTTCTCCTTGAGAGCATCTCCAAGGTAGTCTCCGTAATCTCTCGATAACCCTTTCTTTAAAAATCCTTTATTGTGATGCCCAGAAAACTTGGAAATGGTCAGGTTGCTAGGATATTACTCTAAGTACCTATCAAACTAGTCAGTATTGTCTGATTTTGTTCCTTCTGACTCCTCCTTTGTTATCTCTTGCTGTGTTCTTTGATGGCAAGGTCTATGGAGTCAGGACTGTCTTTGTTCTCTTTTTTTGTTTTTTTTTGGGGGGGGTGGTTTTTTGTTGTTTTTTTTTGTTTGTTTGTTTTGTTTTGTTGGGGTTTGTGGGGTTTTTTTTTTTTTTTTGGTATCACACCAAGCACAGCAGCATCCCGGGTTGTCACCGAGAACATTAAGATGGTTATAATATTAATTAAGTAATTAATCATAGTTACAGCCTTGCAGAGAGATTTTCTGTGGTGTATATTCTTGATAGGGATGGGCGTAGAAGCATGTAGTAGAAGTGCCAGTTGATCATTTCATCCTTTTGGAACTTACCACCTTGTCTTCAGGAGGGAAAAAGTGTTTTTTTAAAAAAAAAAAAACAGCGAAGAGCAACCACATTGCAAATGAAAGATACTCTTAGCTAATCAGAAGGGGCATTTGGCTGCCTCACAAAAACACTGCTGTATTTTGGCAAAGTAAGGAGCATTGGCTTAGGAAGATCCATGTTTGGAATAACAGGGTGTGTTGCAAGTCAAAATTCAGGTATCTTGGCAGAGATGTATGCGTAATCTGGCATGATGCCTTTCTGCACTGTGCCTAGCTGTAGCAAGTGCTAAAGTCCCTTGTGAACAATATATGAATCTCATTTTGGGGGGGGGAAAGAGGAGGAGGGAAGAAGGGAGCCAGGATTTATTTTAACATTTAGGGGATGTAAAAAAACCCCAAGTATCAAGAAGCAAAACATTTCCAGGAAGCATTTGCTGTGAAAATTCTGCAACTTCTTATTGCAAACCTCTTTATCACTTGGATTGGCTGATTTCCACAGCATCAAGGCTAGGAATTGAGGGACTGAAATATAATCAGTGGTGATACATTTTAACCACATAAAACATTCTCTGCTTCCAAAGCCTCCGGTGTCTCTAGTAAGCAGTGCAACAGCAACAGCTCTTTGCTGCTGGACTCCAGAGACGGGGAAAATACTGGATCAGAATGGTAAGAAGCTCTTTACTTTTCACCAGATCTAGATTATTACTTTGAAAATAATGTTTAAAAGATGATTATGAAATTAGTAGGGATCAGTATTTAAACCAAAAAAACCAGTGTATAAGGTACAGTGGTATTATCAATGTTTTACTGTAAGAGATAGCAAAGCAAGTTGGTGACAAATATCTTTGGCACTGAACACGTTGTGCAGCTTATGTAAATTTTTTTTAAATTGAGAAACACTGCTGACTAGAATTTGATGTAAAATGTAAGCCTGTCTACTTGTTTTATTGCAGAAGGACAGCTGCTTGGGCTTTTAAAATAATTTTACATTAATAACCACCGACACAGACTTTATACATACAGATATAAATAAACCTATGCTGACCGCTTATGCAGGCTATATGTTTATGTGTTTTCTCTTGTTGGGTTTTTGTCGGGGTTTTGGGATTTTGCTTTTTAGAAAAAAGCAGAGATGCTGAGTACATGCCTTTGACTTTTAGGGGAGCTAATGAAGTTTTTATTTTTCTGGGTTTTCAATCCATGAAGACCTGTTAGTCATAGTGTTTCTCTAGTGTGATTGCTTGGTGGGAAAAATACCTAAGGAAAACTTTTTAGGATGGTTATTTTATTATTGATAACAATTTAAATATTATGATCTAAATAGTAAAACAATCGAAGTAGAATAAAACACATAAATATAAAATCTGAAATAATCGTGAATTGATACCAATGCTATTGGTAGTTTAAACAATGCCTGAAGATACAATAAAAATATTATTAGCAGTTTTCTAGGTATTAAAGAATTGGGGGAGGGGGCTGGAATTAAAATCTTGGGAGTCTTTACTCTCAAGACTCATTGACAAGACTGTGGGGGTTTTTTTAAATTGAAATATGCATCAAGCCCAATCTCCTGTATGGGAACTCAGCCATTCATTTTGAGTGCATACTAAGTCCAGGAATTCATTGATTATGAAATTACAGTACAACAGGGTGAAAGGAAAACAAATTACTAAATAAATCTGAAGCGTACGGAAATATACTTACTTGACAGCCCAGCTGTGATTAAAATGGAAGAGGAGATTTTTAAAAGAGCAACTATGGGAGTTTGAAAAGTGTACAGCAGATGTGAAACTGTCTGATTTGGGTTTTTTTTAATCTTTCTTGTGCATTTGTTGTTGCTCAGCAGTATGAAAATCAGAATGCAAGAACTAAAAGTATTGCTGAATGCTTTCTGATCTTTTCCTTTCTAAGTGGTTTCAATAAGTGGCGAGAAATAAAATACTGAAGTACAGTAGATAACATGATTTACTACCTTGGTCTATATATTCCATGTTATGACTGTAAACACACTTTGATGTATTAAAGATTTATGTTTTCTTTCTCAACATGCAGCATAGATGCAAAATCAATAATCGAATGGCAACCTGACTGTAAGGTTCTTGGCAAGATGTTTAGTATGAATCTAAGTGTGGTGGTGGTAGTGATCATTATTACTATTATTATTACTATTTTCTTGAGAAAAATGTCCAATGTTGAGTATCCATTAAACACTACTGTGGTACTGAAGAGACTTCAATGTATTGTTGTTTCTTGTCAGAAAAGAATGTGCCTATAGTTAGTATTGTCCTGTATCTAAATTTTGGTACAGGAAAACATTTGTGATAGGAGAACTGGCTGCTTTTCCCTATTGTAAACATAGAACTTAACTAATAACAAATGAGGTTATGTACATTTTCGGGTGTGTGATTCTTTAGTTCCTGTATAAGTCAAATACAGATACGCTTCAGTAAGAGCAAATTAAGGAAAACATTTCCTCTGAGAAACATAACATTCGTGTACTGCCACATACTTGCTCTTGATAAAGTTTGAGCCAAAGTAATCTTGCATTGTGTCCTGCTTGACATGGATTAGTTAGGCAACTAGTGCAGGCAGTTTACAAGGGATCTATTTCTTTCAATTTTGATTGCCTGTGCAGGGGTCTTGCATGTGTTGTTGAAGGGAGCAGTGGAGGGGAGAAGAAGAAAAAAATAACCACCCCCAAAGGTGAACCCTTAGTAGAAACCAGCTATTTAAAAATGGCACAACTAGTCTAATGGCAACAGTCTCTTACTTACTATTTCAAAATGATATGATTTCTTTCAGAATGTAAATACTAAATGGTCTTAAAGAGGTCAGAATTGCAAGCTGTGAAATGCTTTAGATAGATACCCAGGTTTAATTACTCAACGTGTTTTTTCTAAGAAGTCTAAGGAACAGAAGTAAAATTATGAATAATGTACCAGCCATACCTGAAAAATTGAAAAGCTGTAAAAATGACTGTTGCAGTGCTAAACTCTAATATAGTATCATCTAAGATTAGTGCAAGAGATGCTGGGTATGGCAAAGTTTGGTTTAAGTGTCTTTCTGGTGCAAAATTAAAAAAATAACTTAGCGATTGGATGCGTGATTCATCCAAATGAATTTAGGTTAAATGCTCTTTTTTTTTTTTTAATCCCAGTGACAAAATAGAAGTCTGATAATCTATCTGAAAATGTAATCCTGTATTTATACTATAAATATGTAGGTATGTAGTTTATATGTAATAAACTATATATTAGTTTATTATGTATAAAGGTGTGTTTAGGGAAAGGAAAAATAGCTTTGTATCTGCTATGAAGTTGGTTCAAGACTTAATAATATTCTCAGGTTTTACTGTGTTTTGTTCTCTCTTGTTCTCTCTTTTGTTCTCTCTCTTTGGCAAAAGTTAGAGTTTGTTCATTCAGAAGTAGTCACGCTGGCTCTCATAATTTCACTATTGCTGAAAAAGTATTGAAGGATTTAGTCAGAAGACAGCTGATGCAGTACAGCTTTGGTGAAATTACAGGTTTTCTCTGTGTGTTTTGTACTAACTTAAATGCCTCAACTAACTTTTGGCACATTTTTGTTTAGGTGATGTGTCATAGCTGTGTGGCAGGTTGTTTACCACACCAGTAAGTCTGCACCATTCTGGAGTGAAATACACTCTTGCATGCTCTGTAAATATTGTTTGTGAAGGACAAAGATAACCACTTTGACCTTTAATTGAAATGTAATGCTGAAATATCTCCAGCTACATATTAGAGTTTATTCATAATGAATTAAGCTTCTGTTTTGAAATCTCGGCATCCATGTTTGTGGAGCCTGAATACTTTCAGTGAACAAAATATGACAGCAGGCAAGATTTATGCAAGGATTCCTAAACTGGAATAGTTTTTTTGGTGGTGGTGAATTCTTTTATTTTTTTTTTTAAGCCATTTTCTTTTTGATTTATTATCGATATACTCTGTAGATCAGGTTTTGCTCACTGAAATTCATCTTTTAAACTGTGCCATTACACTGGCGGTATAACTTAAAATGAGTTGCTTTCAGGAAGTTATAAATTATTTGCTGTGGTTTACATAATGTATTAGCATGTCTGATGCGTCTGTGTTCTAGACAGGGTTTTATTCCTTCATCCATGTGATATACAAAGAAACTATTAAAAAGGGATGCTTTTAGCATTAGTCTGTCCTTCTGGCTTTTATCCTGTCATGCCATCAAAAATGAAGGTTGGGGAAAATGAAGGCAGCGAAGAATGTCAGTGTGGTCTCTAGGTGAAATAATTCATGGGAGCAGCTTCCTGAGAAATAGAGCTAAAGTGAGAAGGTGGATGGATAATACATACTTTTCGGCATTTGGTTAATGTTTGTATTGCAGCGTTTGCAGTCCTTTGAAATATCAGGAAAAAATTCTGTTGCTCATATATCGTATGACTCTCATACCAACGTGATGTTTTGCTGCACATAATTGCTCTTATATTTCATGACCACATTGAGAATACTGAAAAAAAATTAACGTTGAGACTTACTGTGCCCAGAGGCTCCACTTCCCCTCTGCTCACCAAGATACATTTCGGGTATATGACTAAAGGTTTTGAATCCATGAAGATTTTGGAATGAGTCTCATAGCAGAAGGGTGGCAACCTCTGGTGTAGATCCTTATTTAGTTGAAGAGGGTCGATAAATCTTATGTTGAAACCCACTGCCTCCATTGCAGTAGTAGGATGGCTTTCTTAGTGGTCATGGCTTTAACTCAATAGTGCTAACCTTCTGGATATCTCAGAGACATTCTGAGACCGTGCGTTACAGCCTTTTCTCCCCTTATGTGATGGGATCATCACATGACTTTTATGTGATAATTCTCCTTGTCACAGGATAGGAGATAGTGCATGTATGTCAGGCTACCAGGCTAGAGGCTGCTGACATGTTCCTTCCTATGACTGGACATATGCATATCCAGTAACAGGGAGAACTCTGTTTTGATGACCGAGACTGGACATTCATTTGGGAAAAATGGCAAGAGGGAAGATGCTGTAGAACTACACCTCTGATTTGACAGGGAAAAAATTAATGCTTTTAATAATTTTTGGTGTGGTCCTTCCTTCTTCAGAAAGGAAAAGTCTGTGTAATGTGGTACAGATTTATCAGCATTAGTCTGGAGATAAAGGTTTGGAAGAATATGAATTGCCCCGAATATGCTGTCTGAGACATTGGGTCTTGAGTAACCAAAGAGCTACTACTCTGCAGACTTCTAACTCACGCAGGTAAGAATGGAAGAACTTCTATTGGCTCTAACTGGCCTGCAAAGTTTATGTCAGAAAGAGAAATGTTTCTCCTAATATTTTTCTTTTCATTGGAGAAATAGAAAGTGCTAATTTTAGAGAGTAATGAAAAACTGCATGATGAAAAGGTCCTGTAAGTCAAACTTTAGTAGAGTCAAAAAAGAACCTAATAAACTTGTTGTATGCACCACTGTTACTTTTCTTATTTTCCTTTTTGTAGGATTGTCAAAAGTGATAGGCATGTTAAAAAAAAAACAACCTTTTTTTTGTCCTGCTCTTCATTCATCCATTACAGAGGATCAATCACAAAAGCAGTGCTTGCATCTAGTAATTCTTCCACTACAGCACAGGTAGAGAAAAAATTGGTTTCCCTGCACGTGGAAAGCATGAGAAAATGAGTTCTATGTGAGGGATGAATACAACACACTAGAAATGCTACAGGCAGAATATATTAAGGTCTCTGCTAGCATCTGTTTGCTGCAGAGATTGTCATGAAAGCACTTGCAAGTATCAGCTTGTAGTTAGCTACTTCTTTGTGCACTTGGCACTTGGGCTGGTCGTGACTGTATTTCCTCTGTCCCTCAGTTCTGTGGTGTGGTCCTCTAGCCAGCAAGTGATGGGGAGTTTCCTCACCTCTGGCTGTGCCTCATGTATGCCTTCTGTTTCAAGGTCATTCATGTATTCATCATCCAAAGCTAATTGTTCAGTTTGGGCTCCTAGGAAGTTGCAGAAGAGCTTGAAAGATTGAGTCCTAAAAGAATCAGTTGTCTCAGTGATCCTGGTGGATTTGATGGTTTTGGAGCTGACAGGTAATTGCTGTATTGCTAGGTTCCAAGAAAGGAGACTGTCATACTTTTGGGTTAAAAGTTTGTTGGAAGATAACAAAAATAGTAGGAAACCGTTATTATGGATGTAGTTTTGGATGGATTGAGAACATGTGCTCTAAGGTGACAACAGTATTCTTCTGATGCTGGCAATAACAGTGTTTGTAATGTGTACCATTGCACAAACCCATTGTTTGTTCTTTCCTTTCAAGAAAACAAAACAAAAACCAAACCAAAAAACACCTCCACAGTCTTAACATTTATAATTTTTACCAAATGTGTATTTAGGTATTTTACTTCATGTAGGGAGCAGTAGCACAAGCTAATAGGACACATGCATGCATAGTTGTGCTTGGAAAAAATAAACAAATCTAAGAGTGTATCAGGATAAACATGAATCTTTCTACTGCATCAGTTTTGGAACTCCTTGAAGTCATGGCAAATGCAAACAATCTGACTGAAGAAACTAGTTTTGATGCCATGTATCATAAGGCAACATACGATTTTTTGACTGTGTTATAGAAGGAAGTTTATTATACAATACTTTAGAATTTATATGACTTTGTTACATTGATATCTGTAGTTGTTTTTTGGTTTGTTAGCATATTACGAGTCCCAAAATGCTATACCTCTTCGATAAACTTACTAATGAGGTTGGCTTCAGTGTTGATTCGAGTCCCTTTTTAGTAAAAGGAAATGTAAAGCTGTTTGTAGAAGAATCTGAAGGGTGAATAAAAGCTAAAAGACTGCTAATTCGTGTTGATGTAGAACGACCTTAATAGTTTTACCAGTTGTAGCAGCCTTATGGATTCTCTAGTGCAAGCTTATGGAAGTAGTGCATTTGCTGCGGATCATTTTAATGGTCTGAAACCAGTAGAATATTCACTCTGAGCTGTGTCAGTGGTGGTGCGGAAGCACATATAATATATGCTTCCAGTCAGTGATGGAGAGGGAGGAGGAGAATTTTTTGTGAACAATATAATTAAATGCATGTATGTAAAAGATACCTGCAAGGTACTGCTTGAGAAAGTACTTTATAAAAATGGATAATTATAGGGAAAAAATTACTCCTCTGGAATGATAGTACATGTTATTAATTTACTAGTGGTATAAAGGTTTTCTGAGTAGTTTGTTTCCTATTTGTAACACAGTATTTTTTCTAGTAATCTTTGTGTCTTCAGGAAGGATGTTTTATTGGGCACATTACCCTGGAATTTTAATTCGGAACTAATACAGGCTACTGTTGTAAAGGTTTGTTTCATAGCTTAAAAATAAGTATGGAAACTATGAAAACTTCCCAAAGACACAGGTTTTCTTGTCTATGTACTGCAGTTTAAATTGAGTATGGTTGCCACTGTTGAGCATCATACCCGTGTTTCTTTAAAGGTATCCAGAAGAGGTGACAATATTAATTCACCTGCTGCTAAATACTATCCTGCTTAGAAAGTAATTCAGAAATGACTCAGACATCAGAAATGAAAACAGAGTCAGTTCCTTAGGGCTAAATCTTGCAAGTGCTTACTACTGAGTATGGTGTGTTGTGACTTTCCTGAGATTAATCACATCCTAAACAGACAAAAAAAAAAAAAAAAAAATCCAGTTCCACCTCCCCCTCTTCCCCACTACTCCTCCATTTTCTGTGGAAAGAAAAAGGCTTCAGTCATGGCAGTCAGGTGAAACCACTGGTGACTGGAAAAAGGGACACATTTGCACCCATTTTTTTAAAAAAGGAAAAAGGGACACATTTGCACCCATTTTTTTAAAAAAGTAGCAAGGAGGACCCTGGCAACTACTGACCTGTCAGTCTCACCTCTGTGCCTGGGAAGATCATGGAGCAGATCCTCCTAGAAGCTATGCTGAGGCACGTGGAGGTGATTTGAGACAGCCAGCATGGCTTCACCAAGGGCAAATCCTGCCTGACCCGTCTAATGGCCTTCTATGATGGAGTTACCGCAACAGTGGACAACGGAAGAGCTACCAATGTCGTCTATCTGGGCTTCTGTAAGGCCTTTGACACGGTCCCCCACAGCATCCCATCCTTCTCTCTAAATTGGAGAGAGATGGATTTGGTGTGTGGACTGTTTGGTGGATGAGGAATTGGTTGGATGGTCACATACAGAGGGTAACGATCAACAGCTCAACGTCCAGGTGGAGACGGGTGATGAGTCATATCCCTCAGGGGTCTGTATTGGGACCAGTACTCTCTAATGTCTTCATCAGTGACATAGACAGTGGGATTGAGTGCACTCTCAGCAAGTTTGCAGATGACACCAAGCTGAGTGGTGTGGTTGACACACCTGAAGGACAGGATGCCATCCAGAGGGACCTGGACAAGCTTGAGGAATGGGCCTCTCTGAACTCATGAGGTTGAACAAGGCCAAGTGTGAGGTCTTGCACATGGGTTGGTGCAACCCCTGGTTATCAATATAGGCTGGGAGATGAAGGGATGGAGAGCAGCCCTGCCGAGAAGGGTTTGGGTCTATTTGGTGGATGAAAAGGTGGACATGAGTCAGCATTGTGCGCTCGCAGCCCAGAAGGCCAAGCGTAGCCTCGGCTGCATCAAAAGCAGTGTGGCTAGCAGGTTGAGGGAGGTGATTCTGCCCCTCTACTCTGCTCTGGTGAGACCCCACCTGGAGTATTGCGTCCAGTTCCGGAGCCCTCAGCACAGGAAAGACATGGACCTGTTGGATCATGTCCAGAGAAGGGCCACAAAAATGATCAGAGGGAACCAAGGAACATCTGTCCTGTGAAGAAAGGCTGAGAGAGTTGGAGTTGTTCAGCCTGGAGAAGAGAAGGCTCCAGAGGGACCTTATTGCAGCCTTTCAGTACTTAAAGGGGGCTTATATGAATGATGGGGTCAGACTTTTTAGCAGGGCCTGTTGTGATGGGACAAGGGGTCATGTTTTAAACTAAAAGAGGGCAGATTTAGACCAGACATAAGGAAGAAATGCTTCACAATGAGGGTGGTGAAAACCTAGAATAGGTTGTCCAGAGAGGTGATAGTTGCCCTATCCCTGGAAACATTCAACGTCAGGCTGGACGGGGTTCTGAGCAGCCTGGTCTAGTGGAGGATGTCCCTGCTCATTGCAGGGGTGTTGGACTAGGTGACCTTTAAAGGTCCTTTTCAATCATAGAATCTCAGAATGTTTGGGTTTTGTTTTAACCTTCTCCTTATGTTATGTGTGATAACATTTCTTTGCAAGAATGGACAGTTTAGATGCACCTGGAAACTCTTGGTCAAAAAATACACATTGTGGGCTATGCTCTTAGTGTTGCCCTGCAGGAGAAACTTAAGTCTCCTGAGGATGCTCTGTGTATTGGCCCTCCGCTAGGAGCTCTGGCAGGGGGGCCAGGGCCAAGGCTGGTGCTCAAACCTATATAACTGTTGGACTTAAAAGAAGCAAGCAACTGCTCTTGGTTTTCATGGTCAAAGTCAGACCCATATCTGACTATGGCAAACTTGCAGAATCTAGATATGGAGATCCTATCCTGAGCTTACATAAGTATCTTGTATTTTCAGTAGTGGCATGCATATTTTCTGCTGAGTCTCTGATCTCAGACTATGTTGTATAAATGTGTATGTATTTTTTTTAAATCAAAAGCATAATCTCTGAATGGACAGTGTACTCTATGGAAATGGATACAGGACATAGAATACTGTGCATACTTTAAAATTTTTACTACCTTTTGGGCTTGACACTCACTAGGCTGCAGTGAGAAGCATATCATTTATTGTGTTATAAACGCTCTTCTATCTTAAATTCTAAAATAGTTGTTTCCTGGAGGAGGCTTGGAATATAAACTGACGTACCTGACAGTTAATTAAAATTCAGTGGTGTTTGTTCTTGCTTAAATTAGTGAAGAAAAGCTTCTAGGAAACACCATAGAGAATAGCATTCTGAAGATTTCAAATTATTTTGAAAGATGAGAATTCCCGTGATTCAGTTCCTTTAAAGGCTTGAAACATAATTCAGATGCTGCTTTACCACCTGTCACATTTTTTTGCTTTTTAAGAGCAAGTATCTTCTTTCTCTCTCATAAATAAATAAAAGGAGTGAACTGCAGAGAGAACCTCTTATTTCCTTTTTTTTTTTACTCAGCACGTTGTTTTCTGAATCCTAGTTATCAAAATACACGCACATACGACTTCCATTATAGTGTTGTAACCCACCTGCACAAATGCATACCTAGTAGGAGTCCAATCATTTCATTAAGTTGCACCAGGAATTGGCCAGTATTGTTGTACAAACCAGAGAAAAGTATATCACTGATTAGCCAGTTAATGCCATTTTCTTTCCTGTACACACAGCCTCCCGCACACAGAAAGATGCAAAAAAAAAAAAAAAAAAAAAAGTGTAAAAAAGTTTTAAGCTACAACAATTAGGTCTCCAGGTGTCTGATTCCTTGGCTTAGAAAGCTGCACAAGAGCTTATCTATTCCTGAAATAAAAATTATTTAGATAGTCCATAACTTCTTTCTCGATTGCCCGTCTGCCAGGGTGTGCATTTAATTTTTCATGTGGTAAATAACGTTTCTAAGTAATTCTTTAAATCATTACTGCAGAGCTCATTACAGAGATCTCATACTTGCTAATACTGACAAACAGAAGGCGAAAGGACTGGCAAAGCACGCAGAGCACCCATACGAGGCTTGCAAGGCAGGAAGCCCTTCATGGAGAGGGGAATAATTCAGTGGATTTATGCAGGGTGTTAATCAGTTTACCTGTGTTATTTCCCTGTTGCCCCTTTCAAGAAATGCAGATACATACTGAGGGGGATGGAAGGTAATTTTCCAAGCTTTCTTGTTGGGTTTGTGATGTTAATTTCCCCTCTAAATGAGTAATCGGATTTTAAGTTGTCTTTTCATGTTATTTATTCTGTTACACTAAACTGGATTCATACCTGTGTTTAGGTAGGTAGACATCTCTAGTCTTGATGCTTAAATTTGGAGTCTTACCTTGTTCAGATTTTTGAAAGGTCACTTCTGCTTGAGTCTGACAGGCTGTGGGTGCTGACACGTTAGCAAATCAAGCCCTTTCTATATTTTATACTGAAGTCACAACCGAAAAAGGTGTCTTACTGACTTATGTTCCCAAAACTGTGGACTGACTCTTGCATATTTCACTAGAAGTGCAGTTAATCAAAACAGCTGCAGCTTAGAACACCTGGAAGTTGTGCGACTCTTAAATGTCTAAATGTAAATTTAAGAATCTAATTTTAAGCAGGCAGATTTGATAATTTTGCCCTTGGTTACCCAGGAAACCAGTTAATTACTATGCATTTGCTTCAGCACTCTGCATGTGGCTTTTAAAACATTTTATTATAATTTTTCTTTTATTTTGTCTTAAGCTAGTATTTGTAGAAAGGGCTGGCTTGACAGCTCTGGCAAATGAAATAGTCTGCCTGCCCACGGAATATGTGCTCCCTAGACAGTGGCAGTCCAAACTTCCTCATGCTGTTTTGTCAGTGTGCTACAACTTTTCTTGGAGGGGTGGGGAGGGGAAGAGTTAGAGGAGGTAGGCTCCTTGTACCATCGAGTCTTTCCCATCAAAATGCGTAAGCATTGTCGGGAAAAACGACCTCTGTTTTCCTTCCAGTGTAGAAAACAGCGCAGCTAAAAATTGGATGAACCCAAGCTCCGGAAACCTATATCCGGTCTTCAAATCATCATCAAGATCACAACCTTGATCTTGCTGCTGTGTTGCAGTTGGTTCTGGTGACAGATGATCTCATGAACTAAGCAGAGCTTTCCTTGCTCGGTGCTGAGGCAAAAGGATTTTCAAAGAGTTCTGGTGCTGAAGCCTTCAGCACAAAGTCCTGGGATGGTATTTGCAACTTAGAGGTGGAAGTGGGAAATCTGGGAATTTACTCTAAAATGTTAAAATTGTAGCCTGTTGTGCTTCACTTTCTGAATGCTGATCAGACTATACACAGTTTATTCAGTTTGTTTTGGTGATGACTTTTGTTGAGATAGATATATAATATGAATCCTGATAGCCACAAATCACCTACTACCCCTAGAAAAATCATCCAGGTAGCAGTTGGTCTTTTCAATAAAGAATTGCATATTTGCTTTCCAAGTGGTTAACGGGCCTTCTGGTTCAGTTAGTTAATAGCCTAAAAATCATGGAAGAATCATACAGCTGTTCTTTAGTGATTACCCTGAATTAACACGTTTCAACAAAAATAACAAGGCAATAAAAATGGAGCATATCCATGACATCTTTCAATTTCACAAATCTTTCTCTGTTATGACTGAAAAATTGAAATATAGAAGGAATGTTCACATCATCCAACTTCAAGCATCTGGCTTAAATAGCTACAATGCTTCATAATCACTGTTGTTCTGTACAGCTTCTGTAGTTACGAGAGGTTATCCAGGAAGCTGTCAAGACCACCTCTGTTCAAACTGTGCTACTAAGGCCACTTAAATGATCCAGTGTAGGCTGCATATTGTTGCCCTGCCTCAGGCCATGTAGACCCATCCTTTTCCTCCAGCCAGGGCCATCACTTGTAATGAATCAGTTCCTGGATCTGCTCACTTGAAAATTAACCAAGAGTTTTGGACTTCTGGGGTGGAAGACATTGGCTACTGCAAGGGAGAGTTTTGCAGACTTTGGTTTGGCGAAGAACCTGTGATGTGGCTTGTAAAGGCAGGAGTATTGACTGTGAGAGCACAAAAGAAAACACTGGAATTTACTCTGGTCATGAAAATTGCTCAGGGGACTCTTATTCTTTGATTGCTGTTTTGAATTACCAAATCATTTTTCGTAGCTTTTCCTATCAGTTTATACTTTCAAGTTCATCACTTGAGTTCTGAGAAAGAGCTGTAAATTCTACTAGTTTTCCTCCTGCAGACTGTATAATACAAAGATTCTTACATTACTGGTGCTCTAAACTTATCAACCTTTTCAGTATCTAAATTCAAGACTCATTGCTGCTTTTGATGTTACTCTAAGAAATTCATGGTGCATTAATGTAACTCTAATTGTGCTATCAGAATTGGTCATCTCATACATGTTGCATCTTCTTTAAATGAAAAGAAGCAGGGAGAGTGCATAGGAGAAAATGGAAAACACCTCATTTGCCATCTGAATTAGAATATATTCTTCCTACCTGAAGAATCAATATTTTAGAAGGCAAGGAGCACTATGTTTTGGTGTCTTGATGCCTTTTAGAGGTTCTTAAGTTTTAGAAACCAGTAAGCCAGAAAAGAATACTGTAGTGGATTTGCATTTGTAGGTGTAAGGAACGTGGGTCTGTTACAGAGATGTTAGAATGTATTTATAAATTAGAAGTCAGATCCTGCTTCATAACACTGTAAACATTTTCATTTTTGAAAACTAGTGAACCTTATTTTACTGTTGTGAACTGATTTTTTTTTTAAGGTTTTTTTTTTTTTCTATTTGAAAAACATAATTTTTTAAGTAGCTGGTTCTGTGGCTTGAGGATCATGGTCTGGTAAACTCTGAATTATTCACAGAATTGATGGAGATCATGTGTTTTTACTGCTGGGTGGTTTGCCCACTTCAAATACCCCTCAAACCTGAATAAGGAAGAAAGAGACTAGATCTAGAGCATGAGAGGGCTGTCAAATGGCAGAAGAGGCTAGTTTCTTGTTTACTCTGAGGTTGGCCAAAGAAATAGCCAGAAATTGCCCATCTGCAATGGATTGCCTGTGTTTCTCCTCTGTGTTGGCCAATGACACAGACACATTCTACCTAGCCATAAGATGATGATGATAGTTATCTTCCCTATGTGGTTTATTAGTTGCTCATTCTGTTTATTAGAAACCTTTATCAATTACATCCTTGTCAAGTTTCCAATGGGACTAGTGGAACTTTTTCATTCACCTTAATGATATCAACATAGTGAATTTTGTGCCAGTTCCATTAAATTCAATGGATCTTGCTCACTCACTAACACTGAGTGTATGATTTGTCCTATTTCTTGAGTCATACAAATCTTTCATAATTATACCCACTCAGGGAGCTTGAAACCTATCTTTTTCACTTTTTTTTTTCAGTGGTGATGAGTATCACTACCTTTTGTTATAATCAGAGTCTATTCAAAACAAGCAAAAACCTGCTTAGTAAAATGTGTGTTAAAGGCAGAACAGAAAAAATTCTGATGACTAGACTTCTCAGGTGGCTGTGAGGTTATTAATTTATCTTCCATTATTATTTGTGAAAGAGGAGCAGGCTGTATAGCAAAAGTACACAGTACCTTTGTGTATGTAGTTGTGAAGACTTATTTGCATTGCTGTTTGTGTTTATATGAAATATATACATATGAATTCACATAAATTCATAGATATAAGATCTACTCTTATGCTAGACAAGCACTACTTTTTCTTGATAAACTGTTAAAAAGCAAGTAGAAAATCTAACTGCTATCTTCATGAATCTAGTGTACTTGCTATCTGGAATCTGTGCTTTGACACGGAGCACATGGCAGCATGTGGGACTGGGGAGTTCCAAGGTCTTGTATGATAACAAAGAAAAAGTGTGTGCTTCTGAAGGCTAGGACTAATATGTTACTAGCTGGGTTTAGATTGATAGCATTACTTTTTTGATAGATTGAATCGGATATTGTTTGCATCATGTCAGACAATGTTAGTACTAGCTTTATTTTTTTAATGTTGGAGCTAGTTTTCTGGATTCATGTTGGTGCTGTTTATATGTAACTATTGCTGCTGTTTTTATTGAGGCCATTAATTTTAATAAACCCAAGCAACACAAGTAGGTTATTACTGTCATAATTCTAAGTACAAATGGCCTTAAATTTTCAAAGATTTATGTAACAGAGTGTCTCAGTCTCCCCTCTCTTCCTATGCTATGATTAAAATTTACTGAATAGCCCACAGGTTTAAATTTTTTTCAAGTAATAAGTCTCCTTTGTAATGGTGACTAGCTAAAGCTGACAGATGACTGTTAATGTTCACTCTACAGTGACGTGGAAGGAGAAAGAAACCTTGAAAAAGTCCTTCAGAGTAGATGCTTCAATGAAAGTTTCCAGGCTGGTGAGAGTTCAGGCTCATAAAAAGCCTAACAGGTTACTACTCTGAAATTATGGTAAATGCAAGGTACTTCAACTAAACACGTGATTTATTGCGATCCAAGGGCATACAAATAATGTGACTTTATTGACATGGTTTTAAACTAAATAGCTACAGAATCAGATCATATGGTCGCTCTTCACTTAAAACATTAGGACAGCCTATGTGCAGTCAATCAGAAGTGACAACTCTGGGTCCCTAAGCAGGAGCAGCTGAGACTCCTCTTGTCACCAGTGACAGCCCACGTGCAATGCAGTAACCAATTTGTGTCTGTGAGGCACACCCCTAAAAATTGTCATCAGTGGTGTCATCCTTTGGTGCAGATTTTGAAGGATCAACAACTGCAGTAAAATTCTTTTCCTTCTCCTTCTCCAGGAATGTATTTGCCTTGCAGTGGGAGGTGGGGGCTGTTTTGTACAGTGGGCATCGTTGGCCAGGGCACCATGTGGACCGCGGGCCCTGCAGGCTTACAGGGTCCAGTAGGAGTGGGGGCTCCCCATGGAGGCTGCCAGGGCCCATCCCACCACCCCAGCCAGGGAGGAGGGCAGCTGAGGGGGCAACCCTGGTGCCAGACATTGGGCCACAGGTGGACCTGGCTCAGCAATGCCCATAGCAGGTGTGGTGGCTTGATGCTGGCCAGATGCCAGTTGCCCACCAAAGTTGCTCTATCGCTCCCCTCCTCAGCTGGACAGGGGAGAGAAAATATAATGAAAGGCTCACGGGTTGAGATAAGGACAGGGAGAGATCAGTCACCAATTACCATCCTGGGCAGAAAGAGACTCAGAATCACAGAAACACTAGGTTGGAAAGGACTTTCAAGATCGAGTTGGGGAAAATTAATTTAATTTATTGCCAATCAAAATCAGAGTAAGATAATGAGAAATAAAACCAAATCTTAAAACACATTCCCCCCATGCCTCTCTTCCTAGACTCAACTTGACTTCTGATTTTTCTGCCTCCTCCCCCCAGGCAGCACATGGGGAATAGTGGTTGTGGTCAGTTCATCACACGTTGTCTCTGCTGCTCCTTCCTCCTCCAGGGGAGGGCTCCTCGCACTCTTCCCCTGCTCCAGCCTGGGGTCCCTCCCGTGGAAGGCAGCCCTCCATGAAATTCTCCAGCATGAGTCCTTCCCACAGGGGGCCGTCCTTCAGGAACAGATCGCTCCAGCCTGGGTCCCCCATGGGGTCACAAGTCCTGCCAGCAAACCTGCTCCAGCATGGGCTCCTCTCTCCATGAGTCCACAGGTTCTAGCAGGAGCTTGCTCCAGCATGGGCTTCCCACAGGGTCACAGCGTCCTTCAGGTGCAGCCACCTTCTCCAGCATGGGGTCCTCCATGGGCTGCAGATGGAGATCTGCTCCACCGTGGAGCTCCATGGGCTGCAGGGGCGCAGCCGGCCCCACCATGGTCTTCATCAGGGGCTGCTGGGGAATCTCTGCTCCGGTGCCTGGAGCCCCTCCTGCCCCTCCTGCTGCTCTGACCCGGGTGTCTGCAGGGTTGTTGCTCTCTCCAGCTGCAGTTGCAGATTTTTTTCCCTTTCTTAAATCGCTATCCCAGAGGCGCTATCACTGTTGCTGATGGGCTCGGCCTTGGCCAGCGGCAGGTCCATCTTGGAGCTGGCTGGCATTGGTTCTCTCGGACACAGGGGAAGCTTCTAGCAACTTCTCACAAAAACCACCCCTGCAGCCTCCCTGCTACCAAAACCTTGCCATGCACACCCAGTGCAGCAGGGCAGGGCCGTGGGGAACTGGAGACCAGCCCTGGTGCGGCATTGCTGGGACAGGGACTGGCATCCCTGGGAGCTGACATGGCATCCTGGGCTGTGCGCAGGTGGGGGAAGCCCCAGGGGGCTGGTCAGGACCTGTAAGGTCAGTGGGTGCCTTCGCAGTCCTGCTATCACCTGTGCTACAAGGGTATTTCCGTAGTGCTGCTGCATGAGCTGTCATTCGTTATGTCCCTTGAAACTGTTGGACTGGAAAGAAAATATGTGGACATTCAGTATTGGTATTTTGTCTTATAAGTGAATACGTTGCTAATGTTGAGCAGGCAGCCTGTCTTACAACAGTAATGTCCTGGAGTGTTTGGCCAGCATTGTTCTCCAGGAAAGGTGTACCAAGAAACGAGAGCAGCTGTACTGTTCAGGCTGAACATCCAGCCGGTCTGGTGTCCCAACGCTGACAGGAGTACGGCAAAGAGAGAAGAAAATAATAGATCTGATCATTGTAATCTCCAGTTACTGGAGTTGGTATCTTTGTCTTTACTAGCTTCCAGGGCTTTTCTCCATTCATGAAGAAACCCAAAGAAACCCATTTTCAAATCTATGTAAGCTTCTAGCATCTATGGTGTCCCATGGCAGAGGGTTTTACAGCTTAACAGTGCCTTGTTGTGGAAGAGTATGTTTTTCTGTTCATTTTGAACTTGGCCAAAATAATTGATTTAATACCCTCTAATGTTTTTATTGGAAGAGACAATGAATAACTGTTTCTTAGTCATGTTTTCCATGCTGCTCATAAATTTATAGTTCTGTCACATTCCTCCCTTAGTCATATCTTTTTTTCAAGCTGAAGACTACCAGTTTATTTAATCTTTCTTTATACAGAAACATTCTCGTCTTTGGTTGTCCTTTTTACCTTTTTCCATACCTCTTCTAGTTGTTCTGTGATTTTTTTTTCAAATGAGTGGACCAGAACTGCACATGGCTTTCAGTTTGTGGGTCCACAAATGTACAAAAATTCACAATGTGAAGAAATTTTTTTGGTGTTCTGTTCCGTTTCTAGTAATTCAGTTTGCCTCTAATCTGCAGACACTAAGTTGACGTTTCCATAAGTTTATGTACTATAACCACGTTCTAGAACTATGATCTTGCTCATAGATGGTAATACTCAATTTAAAAACAACTTTGAGGCAAATAAAGTCAGAAATGTCATGTGCACTTATGTGCACTTTGTTATATGCAGCTATATGATTTTCTGGTACCATCCAGTCACTCAGCATCAGTAGGTCCTACTGCTGTTTCTTGCCTGTGGCTGTCTTTACTAATCTGTGACTAACTTCATGTCATTAGTTAAGTGGCTGCCCACTAGGATCAATTTTACGACATAACTAAGGAAATGAACAATGAAAGCAGTAATGAATGTTTATTCAAAGTGCACTTGCTAATGTTGGGGGAAGAAATACTTAGTAAATTGCTACTGTATTAGATTCTTTAATGATGCACTGTGATTTCACAGACTATATCTGGTAGATTATTTTTTTTAACATAAAAGGGATATAGAAATGGTTTTAGCTGAGTACCACGTTTTAAGTGTTTGGTTTAATAGTGCTTTTGATAACTTACAAACTTCAGAACTCCCTGAATTAATTAAAAACCTTCCCTTAACAAAATCCTCAAATCTCCATGCATTTTTTGGACTGAGATTAAGACTAGAAATTAAGCTCTTTGGAGGGGTTGGTACCGGGAGGCTAAAATGAAAGAGGGAATTCCTCCATGGTCCTGGTATGCTAAGTCAGTATGCTATCTATGTATATCTGCAATGTATTTATTAACCAAGTCTATCTGGAATATTAACTAATAAAATTCAAATGTGACTGGTGGTTTAAGAAGACTCTTACAGCAGAGGGAGGACTCAGTGTAGCATTCAAAGAGGAGGTAAAACTATCTGTAGCTTCATAAACAAAGCCAGGCCAAAATACTTCAGGTAGAAGAAGGGAGGGAGGTCTTCGTGGCAGCCAGCATGTAGTGTTTTAATATTGGACTGGTATTTTGGAATAAGGTGTCACAGTTGCATAGATTTTGATATGGTATTATAGGTGAAATAAGCCATAATAAGAGCCATAATAAGCTATTTACTACAGTCATGGGCTTGGACAAGCTGAAACTGTTGAAAGTTTCCCAGCACGTATTGGAGATGAAGACAATCTAAAATGGTTAATGGAAATTGCTTCTATGCTGCTCCTTCTTTTTTGGCACCCTCCCATATTCTCAGGGGACTTTGATGTTGTTTTCTGACACTTCTGACAGCAGTCAAAAGATTTTTGTAGAACGTGCTGAAGCCTCCCTGGCTTTTTGAGTGAGGGTGTTTGGGTGTGCTGCAACGTCTAAATGCATCTTCGTTTTCCAGTGCAAAGATATCTTTTCAAAGATGAGACAGGGAACTTGCTGAAACTGAGGGAGAATCAGTGAGTGGTAGTAAAAAGGTAATAATATTGCAGAACAAAAAGCAAAATATACTGCCACTGTTACATGAAAAGATTTTTTTTATTCCTTGGGTATACCAGACACTTAGATGGCAAAGTTGGGGAGGGAGGCAGGGAGGATAAAACGAATTTGAGCACAACTTCATTATGGAAGGGCTTTCTGAATATCAGATGCACCATGATAGGATTTTTTTTTCTTCGTTGTGCTCTCTGCTGCAACATCAAGGCCACAGAGGGTGAGCATAAATACTGTAGTTGCTATGACAGTGCTGGAGCACTCATCCTGGATGGCATTATGGATGCAAATGTGACTCTGCAGGTATTTTGCTGGTTTTGCCTGTGAGTTACTGTATCATTTTCAGGGCAATTCAGCATCAAATATCAGTAATATTTTTGTGGTATTTGTCTTTTCACATTTCTAAAAGTAGTTCTTTAAATTCCACTGTCTTATCACTTTACTTGGCGGGCTTCAGCTTCAGTCTTCCTTTTCTGTCCTTCATCCCATAAGACCAGATTAATTCTAGTCCATAGATCTCTCTTCTGTCAGACAGGTTGAAAAGGGTGGTTTAGATCCTGTGATATTGCGTTAACAGAACCACATTCCTGATTTTTCTGGCTATGCGTGTACCTTGGAGAAATAATCAAGATTTTTAAAGGATTTCCTAGCAGCACAGGCTGTTATAGACAGCCCACTCTCTGCCAACTCAGTTTTAATCACCTTGTACAATATGCCAAGATTGCTGTTGAGAAAAGTGGCCTTAAACAACTTCTGCAGCTTCATTATCCTCAGCTGCCTTTGGAATGCCATTGTCTAGTGAGCATTAATTCATTTTGGCGGCTTTGGTGTTGCCCTGTAGCCCTTCCAGCTCTTAGGATAATGATAGGGCAGGGCCATTCCCTTCCTCTCTCTTGCCACAGCAAAGTGGCCTAGTTTGCCTACACATTAGGTACGTTCCTTGAAGGAGCTCTGCTAACTTTATGACAGCCCAGCTGAAGGATGACAGTATAGAGGCTGGAGAGGAGATAGGGCTTGCTTTTCAAAAAGGATACCATCCAAACCATTAGTTACAACATTTTAAACCACTGTTAGACACATGCTGTGTTCTGCCCTGTGCTTATCCAAGTTAAAATAGATGACATCAAAAATTTTCAGACTGTGTTTTTGTTTTCCTTTTTTTTTTTTTAACTTTCAGATAATTTCTTCTTTCTCTCAAACTTGTTGTAGATCTTCATTTTAGTGAAGAAGTTTGCCTAGGTACTTTCAGCTTTTTATGGGAAGAGTTGTGATTGTCTAGCAGAGAATAAAGCATTGGAAAATTCTTGCGTTGAACCAAAACACTTGACATGCGTTTTGTCCAATAATCATTTACAGTCTCTGAGCCCGTTCTTACATAATAAAGAGATAAATTGCTGAAGTTGCCATCTACGCAGTAATTTGCCCAGTTACAAAACATCAGAAAGGGAATATATTAATTTCCGCAGCTATAGCAGATACAGTCAATGTCCTTGGAGGGATCTCTGGATAAGCGCAAGCACATTTATTGAATTTATAAATTGCTAGGTAATTTCCTTCAGTTTGAACTATCATGGGTTAGATGGAAACTAATAATTTTTTCCCCTCATGTTTAAAAACATAGTTTCTATGCTTCTCAGGCAAAACTGTTGAACATTATAACAATCTTTGGAAGTATCTCAGTTTATCACAAAATTGTTAGTATGTAGTTGAGATAGCAAGCTCAGTTAGTTTCCAGTATACCCATTGTTTTTTTAATGTAAGAACTAAGCTGAAAGCCATGCAAGAAACAGATATATCAGAATGACATGTATTTAAACATTTTCAGATTTACTAAATGACTTTGTAGAAGTTGTCAGCCATAGAGGAGCTAAGAACAACAAGGGCCAAATTCTGTTCATGTTTATATTAGCGCAAATTTGAAGAAAGTCAGTGAACTTAGTAAGATTATTTTATCAGTATGTATATGGTAATAGAACACAACTGCAAATAGAAAAAGAAGTTACTGTTGTGCTTTATTGTTCAGGCTGTTCACTTTTTCTCGGTAAAAAGCTCAGCAGCTGTGAGCGCAAAGCTAATTTTGAGAAACAAATCCAGCCTTGCAGTTCTAGCAGACAAACTGAGATGTCTTGCCATTTGGATTGTCCCCCACATAGAGGAGGATAGTTGTCATAAGAGGAACAAAATCTAGAACTGTTGTGTATTGTAGAAGGGGCTTTAAAGAATGGCACAGAAGAAAGGGACAAAGAAAATTATAAATGTGTCAAAAATTCATAGGAACCAAGGAAAATCAAAATGCCATCTCTTCTTGGTAATATATAATAGGGTAATATGTGAATATTTAATAATGTGTCAGATGCTTTGAATCATCTATTAAATTTTGATCAAGACTTTTGTATTCATTGTATAAATCAAGCTGATGACTTTACACCCTATCTGATGTACGGACAATGTGTCTTTACATACTTAGCGTGATGGCAAAATGAGATCAAGAAGTTGTCTAGCAGAGACCCATGTTAAACAGGGGAAGTGCTTGAACTATGAGGTTGCTATCTGGCTGTACATTCTGAACACAGAAAAATGGATGTGGTAGCTTATAGCCACAGTTTTATGTCTTTGGCAGAATCTGAATTTGAGCACAGTGAAGTGGATGGGTTTTGGCTTAGGCATATATCTAATTCTGCCTTTAAGTCCATAGGGAACTGGAATTTTCATAGCCAGACAGGACGAACTGAAGAAAAGGTGAAGGCTTTAAACAATGAATTGCATATTGTCCCTGAAAAAGGTTGTTTTGAATGAGTGACTGTTATGTGATTATAGTCTGCATTTTAATGTCCCTTGAAAGAAAAAGGCTACAGTTTTATGATTTGAAAGAAATATATAACGTTTTCATTCAAAATGGATTTTTGGCTTTTGCAACATAATAACAAATATATTTGCTTTTGAAGATTGAGTTAAGTCTTGCTCCTTTTAAAGACAGGGGCAAAATTGCTATTATACTCAGTGGCTTGTTCAAAGCCAATAGCAAATTCAACGCAAAAGAAAGGTGGGAAGTAGAGAAAGCCAGGAGCGGATGGGAAGTTTGCCATCAGTATAAAAATAAGGAACATGAAAAATGGCATAGAAGACCATGGCTTGTGCCGTGACTTAAATCTGCATCGGGAGTGTGCTAGCAAGCTTGGTGGCTCTTCAGTGAACAAGTAGAGTGTTTCAGAGCAACCCTCTCCCCAGTAGCTCCTTACTAAACAGTAACAAATGTGACTCATTTGGTAAGCTTAGTGCAAAGCATTTGTCATTTTTAGTGATACAAACTTTTGGTGCGTTCATGGACATTTATGTCTATAATGCACGCATACGCATGTCTTTAGCTCAAAGCTGCTATGAAATTTTGTCCTTTACTATATATTGAGAATATATATTCTGATCATCTCTGCCGTACATTCAGAGAGTTAGGTTTGAGTGGGGTCTGTGCATCTTCCCCCCTATCTCTCCACTATAGGAAAAGGAAACTTTGACCCTGAATCATTAAATTCTCTCTGTCTGTGAAATTTTGTAGGGTATAGTCCAGACAGCACTGATGACCTGCAAAAATTATAGTAGGTGATCTGTAGCTGACCCACTGAACTGTATTAAATATTACCGTTACTTCACTTTTTTGCAGTTGTGATTTGTTGATAAATAGGTGTGGTTTTCTACCACACCTGATCTGGCAGTGTTTCAGTGACCCAGAAAGTTTGGGAACTACTGTTCTATGCTTTTGATATACAATGGCTTTTTCTCAGAAATAAGCTTTGCAGGACATATATCTGTATATGTGCATATTTCTTACAAATGCCAGCAAAGATACCTATTAATTCATTTGTCTATCATTATTTCATTTAGTGCATGCCAATCAACAAAATTAAACTTTTTTTAGTTTGTGGAGCAATGCTTGCTGTAACTACTTTTGTGGAAATCTTTTAAGAGATTAATATGGGAATAAATACCTGCAATTTAAAAATAAAATCTATGTAGACATGAACATGGAGTGTCCATCAGCTCATAGTATGAGCACATACACAGCCTTTCATATAGCTTCTGCCGTAAGTCTGTCTTGTTTGGTTCTAATATTTGTTTTGAATGTGTTCTGGAAGAAGTACATACATAGTGTATCTATACCACTGAACACTTTATTAGTTTTCTTTATAAATGGCTAGGAAACTAAGAAAAACAAGCCTGTTGCCACTAGGCTTATACTTCCTATACAGAGGGAATCTGAAAGTTAAGAATTGTGAGAATCACTGTTGTCTCAGCAAGTAGGTACAGGGACACGTGGTGACAGAGTGTAATCTGGAAATGTTATCAGCCTATGTTGTCTGAGTTTGTTATTTGTGAGTAGTAGAGTATCTATATGCATTGCTTAAAATTATACTTCTTAAAATGTCATATGTTCAGAAAGAAAATGTGTACCTAATTTTACTTGAATTTCATTAATTATTTTACCAGAATAAACAACAAACTCTGTATCGGTTCTTATTCATGTGAAATACTTTTCAGCCTTAAGCAACACATACAAAAATTCTTTAGACTCTAAGCTGGTTTTCATAAGTGCACTGCACATGTGTTTTACAGCTATTACTTTCAGGAGAAAACTTAAAATGCAAATTAATATAATATGGCAGTGTAAGATCTACATATCTCAGATTATTTCCAAAATTCTAGCAATTACTTAACATTTAGTTACTTCCCGAGAAATGAGCAAACTTATGTATTTTGATACCCCTGGAACCTTATTATATGAAAATTTCTGACGATGTGGCAGATGAAATGCAGATGTCTCTCTGAATTTTATAGAACTTAACAAAATAGCTATGTATTTGAGAGAGAGCTTCTAATAAATTATTGTTACTTTTAGGTTGGGCATGTGACTGTCATCCTGAGACTGAGATTTCCCAGATAAATCTCTCTACCTTTCTCTAGGTGCTTTTGCTGTGTTAGGGTCTTGATGTTTAACTGAAAACTTAAGCTGCGCTTTATTTTGCAGTTTAAAAAGGGTTTGTAGGGTATTTTAAGCACAAACCTGTGCCCAAAACAATTTTCCTCAGTTGATAGTCTGCCATAAGAGATTTTTATTCCAAATAATTTAGTTTCGTTTCTTCCTAAGAGAGTATTCCCAATGAAGTTTGTTATAAAAAAAAAAAAAAAGGCCCCAGAAATATATTGAACTTCACAGTAGGATGAAAGGTGATAATGTTTAGTGACACTCATTGGCATGCAGTTACTTTTTCCTGGAACTTTCTCTGATACATCATCGCTTCTATTGGTGAGGTGCAATACACCTCCTCTCCTTTCAGGAGCATTGAAACATCAGTGAGGGATGTGTGCCTCCACCCTGTCAAATTGCTGTGTGGCTATTTTAGGTTCAAGGTGGTTCTTCATCTCTCTCAGTTTTTTTTTTTTTTTTTTTTTTTTTTTTACACTTTATTGAGATTCTTTGCTACAGAACTGAGAATAAGAACCCAGAACTTCATGGTATCTTCATGCCATGTTTTATTTTACAGAATTATTAAATTTTCAACAATTTAAAAAATTTGCAGTGATTACCTAATTTAAAACAACAGTAAAACTAGACACAAACTCAGGTAGGCCAGAACATGTGATGGTTTTCACGGGAACAGCCATGTACCTGTATGGATATATTTATTTTTTTAACCATAACAGTCATATATATATTGGATATCATACTGACTCTTTACTTTTTTCTATTAAACTGAGACTTCTATGGTTGAGGCTGTGTATGTAAATATGTATATTCATGTGCATGCATCTTTTTCCTTCTCAATAACTTCTAAATTAAATTGGTTGACCTAATATGTAATAGAAGGGTGGAGGTCTTCAGGAGATTTTCAAGTCAGGTGTCATGAAAATTGATGATGATGGGT
>NW_010565371.1:0-720 GCF_000687285.1 Phaethon lepturus | reverse complement strand
AAGAGCAGATTCTCTGCCACCTATTAATGTGAAATGTTTTGTATAACTGGGCTTTGTTTTATCTGGATTTTCAATGACTTGTCTGCAAAAAAACAATCACAGACAAAACAGAAAATGTAGGAAGCCAAGGTAATATTTCCTATCTATGTTTAGTCAGTTATGATGTTGATAGATTATCCTTATGTATAATGTTGTGGAAACGATTAGTTTAAAAAACTAATTTATTTTTAATATAAACAGAGCAAAAAACCCAAAATAAATATTTTGGCTAGATATTAGACCAATAGGCAATAAGCCCAATTCAGTAGAACCGTACTACAATATATTATTAGACTAAGAAAAGAGTAGGCCAAAACCTTTCCACAAAGGTAACAAATGAGAAAAACAAGGCAGAGAAACAAAACCTGCCAAAAGGCTGTAAACCAGGGCACCTTCACAGCCCAACACACCAGAAGGATTCTGACCTTATCAATGTGGAGATAAGGCGGCGCAGGAAGAGACAGGCTAGCAGGGGAGAGCACTGCTGCTGGCGGGGGAGTTATCCGGTAATTCCAAGGAGAGGTGAAAAGTTAAAGTCGGAGTAGAGTAGTTCTGCACTCTGCTGGTGTAGGGACATGGTTGTAGAACTCTCTAGAAAACTAATCTCTCTGACTCTACCAAAACCAGATCCCACTGGTGCCAGTTTGGGGGTTTTTTTTGTCCTCTCCTCAAGATATCTGT
>NW_010565370.1:2581-3332 GCF_000687285.1 Phaethon lepturus | reverse complement strand
CACCCAGGGGCAGCAGGGAGAGCGCCAGCCAGCGCTGGTAGCAAATTGCCGCATGGGGTGCTCGGGTGTGCTCGCCACGCTCCCCGATGGTCTGGGGATGCCGGTGGGAGCACCCCAATACATGATGGCTTTAGCCAGGACACCGGCCCCCCAGGGCTCTAGCCTGGGGAGAACGACATCGTTTCCCCTCCGTTGCACATCCATGCGGTGCCGTTGGCTGCCATTCAGCAGGCAAACCCCCCGCCCCGGTCCTGCTCTTGAGATTAAACCGCTTTGTGGCTGAGCACAAGCCACCCAAGCAGAGGAGCATCCCTGCTCTGGACAAGTTCCTCTGCGGGAGGCACATCTGAGCCTGGCTCCATCCCTGGCCTCCAGTTGGGACTGTGGAACCCCCGGTCGCAGCCTCGGAGCGTGACGCAGAGCTGTGTCCCTGCATGGTGTGGCGTTTGCCATGGATGGGACAGACGTCCGATGCCCGGCACACTCGGATGTGGCTGTCTTGGGTTGCTCTGCCGCAGAACCGGCAGCGGGGCTGGAGATGCTGGGCTAGGATGTTCGCAAGGATGCGGGCAGCTCCCCGAGAGCCAAACCACGGCACCAAGCGGTGGTACCCCTTCTCTCCTGGCAGCCAGTGCGAGAGGAACCCCTGCCCCATGGAGAGCCGAGCCTGCCGCCTGGCCGCCGCCTCCATCTCCTTCCACTACCTGCCACTCCAGGCCAACCACACTGTGCCCCACGTCCTCTTCAAGAT
>NW_010565370.1:2219-2502 GCF_000687285.1 Phaethon lepturus | reverse complement strand
GCCGGGTACTCACCCGCCGCGTGGCGGGGCCAGCCACGCTGGAGGTGGAGCTGGAGATGAGCGAGTTCTCCCGCAAGGTCCTCCTGGGCAAGCACATCTTCAAGGTTACAGTCTTTGTGTCCCCATATGAGTTTTGATTCCCTTTGGATGTGGGTGTGGGGCCAAGCCAGGGTCTCTCCTGGGGAGTGATGGGTTCAGCTCAGCGGTCGCAGTTCTTCTCCCACCGGGGACATCCCTCTCCTGTAACGCTTGCTCATGGCTGGTAGGGCAAAGCCACCGCAGC
>NW_010565370.1:0-2193 GCF_000687285.1 Phaethon lepturus | reverse complement strand
CCCTGCGGGCAATGGGGGGATGAGCCTGGGGGTGCCTGCCTCTGCCAGGCCCCCTCCTCTCGGCCCGCACGGCACCCGGAGGGGCATGGCAGAGTGAGCCAGCGGCACGTGGTGTGCGGGTCCGGCTCCTTGTATCTTGTAACCTCTAATAAAAGAAAAGTGGCTGTAGGAAGGGTGTCCTCCTTGCTCGGTGCGTGCCGCGTGCGAGCAGCCCCGTGCTCCTGGGGCAAGGCTCCTGGGGGACAGCTGGGAGCGGTGGCCACAGCAGGGTCCCCTCGGGGTGCCAGGAAAGCTGTCAAGCCCACCCAGGATCATGCAGTGTCCATGTCCCTCCCAGCAGCACTGTTCCCAGGGGCCACGATGAACATCCTCGCCGTGCACGTCCTGCACAGCCAAGGTTTGTCCCCAGGCCTTTTTGGCAGGTGCCAGGAAAGCGCAGCGGGGCTCCCGGGCGAGCAGGGGACGGCGACCGGGAGCCGTGCTTCCCTGCGGCCAGATTTCCCTCTGCAGCAGCTCTGATGGGAGCCGGTAGCACGGGCGGCCAAAGCTGCAGCTCCGCCGCTTGCCCAGGCCTCGACTCCAGGAGGGTGGGCAGCGAGGGCAGAAGAGGTGCAGCCCCTCGTGCTCTTTGGGCACCCCTTGCCACCACCAGCACGGCCAGACCCCGGGCGCAGGGAGAGCCGCCAGCAGCTGAAGGTTGAAAAGGTGGCAAGGGCCTTTGGGGACAGCAAGCGAAGGACATGCCGCCCCCGGGACACCCTTCCCTCCGCACACAGAAGCCTTCTTAGGTGAGTGCCCGGCCAGTGGCCCTCGCACAAAGCAGCCGCTGTGCACAGACCGCAGGCGGCTCATAAAGACCTCCTTATCCACCCGCTGCCGGCTCTGCCGCCGGCTCCGCCCGCCCCTGCCCGCCAGCTCCTGGGGCTCGGCACAGCCGCTTCGCTGGAGGAGGGGGAAAAGCCTCCCCGGGAGCAGCAGAGCTGCGGGGCTGGCTGTGCTGCGTCACGAAAATCCACAGCTGGCCCGGAGAGAGGCCGGGACGCAAAGTAGAGAATTACAAGGGTAAATATTTATCCCTCCGCATGAGGTGTCCCAGCCAAACTGGGCGCACCGAATGTGGTTTTGCACAGGGTTCTGGTACCCTTCAAACCTTCAGGTACAACACAACTTGACTAATCACCAACACCCACATCACTGATTACTAATCGTGGTAAAACTTTGCAAAGCGACGGTATTTTTGCAGCATTTTTGCTGCTTGTCTATTGATCCAGGCGGCCCTGGAGTTGGTCTTGCTGGAGTTACCGAGCCATGAGGCTCAACGACGCTGTGAGGGTTTCAAAGCTTTGGCAGAAGGGCTGGGATGCTGGCGTTATCTTGGTTATCTTGGCGTTATCTTGGTTATCTTGGCGTTATCTTGGTTATCTTGGCGTTATCTTGTCCCGCAGTATCCTTCATGGACAGCCCTAAGCTTCCCAAGAAGCAAAGTGCTTATTTCCAGGGCCGGGCTGTCCGTTAGTTTGTTTTACTTAAGCATGAACAATACCAAAGCCTCCAGTAAAATTCCACTACCTCATTATATTACCGTGTATAATATAGAATCATAGAAGAATCATTAAGGTCAGAAAAGACCTTAAAGATCATCAAGTCCAACCGTCAACCCAACACCACCATGCCCACTAAACCGTGTCCCGAAGTGCCACGTCTACATGTTTTTTGAACACAAAACCAGCAAACTGATATATCTATTAAGAAAGATAATATACTTTCATACTGTGAAGACTGGGTGATACAATATTTAGGGAGGGGGAGCAGGGCAGCCATGCAGGGCCAGCCGGCCCCAGCTCACAACCAGCCTCCCGTCCTTCCATCGCCGGCTCCCCAGAGCCTCCTCAGCCCCGTCCGCCTGGAAAATCTTGGGTGTTTTCATAAAAACATGGCCTGCGTTACCAGCAATGCTTTGCCACCTCCCTTCGCAGTGAAAGACCGGGACGGAGGGGTGCTGCGAGGCCTTTCCAACGCAGATGACACCGCGCCACCAGGCACCGTGAAGCCCTTGGCTTGTAAAGCCCCTGCCCGCCCCTCAGACGGTGCGAGGCTGAAGGGCGAGGACCCCACACCGGGCCCACACAGAGAGAGGTCTCGCCCCTTCCCCCCCGCCTTCGCGGAGCGGCGGCTTTTGTCGCCTACGCCCCG
>NW_010565369.1:79604-86508 GCF_000687285.1 Phaethon lepturus | reverse complement strand
TTTATTTTATTTTATTTTATTTTATTTTTTACAGGGAAGAGACTTGTCCACCTCACTAGTACACAAACTCCCATTAGGGAGCCAGACACTTCTTTTGCTGGCGATAACTCTTGTATTTCCTGCAGATAAGACTGATAGACAGTGCTAACAATAAAAAATATACATTACCACACATTTATATTTGCCTTGGACGCAATGTCACCTCAGCCTACAGCTCACTATATACAGGTAAACAGTCTAAAACACAAAACAGAAGATAGTGGAAAATTACAGTACATTTTTTACCTGATCCCTATAGTCATTAGGCTAAGTGTCTTGGAAAGGAAAAGTCTAAGCTATGAAGTGTATTAATTATCAATAGGTTTCTCCCCAGAATGCTTATGCACTTCAGTCTCTACGTACGTTAAGCACTTCAGGATAATAATTAAAAAAGCTATTTTCTAGACAACAATACTAAAATAAAAATAAAAACAAAGCACCATTAAGTAAATGGGTTTTTACCTAATGGCAGTTAACTCCAGTCATTAGGTAAACTATATTAATGCACATTACTCCTTATGTCAATAATTTAATATTCCCCAAAATAATTTACAGATAAGGATTTAAGAAAATAGAAGGAGGAATTAATCTAATGCTCCCTGAGTCAATAAAGGAGTCTTGTGAAGGCAGTTCCAGTTGTTACAAACACAAGAGAGATGGGCTAGGGTAGTCACGCATGGGTTTCCAGAGGGAGAAGGGAGCTTTAGGTCTCCATAATTGGCATCACCAAGTACCACAAATCATAGTGACAACTGCCAAGTTTATGAATTAGGAGCTGGAATTAAGTCCCCCAAATTTGGTCCTTGCTGCCATTAAATATCAAATTTAGACTCCTAAGTACTGATGATACATGCCATTAGATATCAAGTTTAGATTCGTAGATGATAATGACATATGTGGAATAATTAATACCAGTGAAAGACCAGGTCTGTAGATCTTTCCATGCTGCTTCATAAATTCTCAGAATAAATGAAAATTAATACTATGTTCTCTGTTTTCCAAAGCACAGTGTGGTATGATAATGGGTTTCATTTTTTCTAAAAAAACCTGCACGGCAACTGAGGATGGGGTGATCCTGCAGCTGTAAATTACCACAACTTACTGTCTTTCTAAGTTAAAGCAATAGCTGTATTACAGTGTATTTTAAAAGCTATGATATATTTATCAAGAAAACAATTAAGAGAGATGCCACAATTGCAACTAGTGCAGAACTGGACAGTCTCTAAGGGAAGAGATAAATTTCAACTTCCCGCAAATATGACTGTCTTCTCTTTAATACCAAGGTTGCTCAAGCTTAAATTGAAACTTTGGAAGTTTTTATTAAGGACCTCATGAGAAAAAGTTATGCACCGATCACTAATCTCAGTTTGCAAGTTCTGAGCCTCTCAGTCTGATTCATGCCAAAATGCTGCCAATGACCACACCAGAAAAACGCTACTGCAAACCTGTACTGTTTCTCTCCATTTGAAAACTTTTGCAAATGTGTGCAATTCCTTCAGTTACTTTCATTAAAAGGCTCTATAAATCATACTAACACTATAAACCTCACTTTGCCAGACTCCTGAGTTTTAACAATTAGGTTTAATTGTTTTTCAACAATGTCCCCTTTAGTATGTACTAGGTACAAACAAATTTTCTTATGCTGCAGGAACTTTTCCATTGCAATGTCACCGTCTAATTATTCTTTTAGGGTCATTTAATAGTCAGTGTAAATAGAAGGCCTCTTTTCCTCCATTTATTTATTGTATACAATAGAAAATTAATGTATCGTGGCCCAAGCATGATCTAAATGTCTGTTTATTCTTACTCTTTCTTTAAAACAACAGCTTTCATTTCTTTGTCTTCCATCCACAAACAAGTCCCAAATAATGCATGTCTTGGTAATCTCTCAAGTTCTCCCCCCAGTAATTAAAGTTTTGGTTTTTTAAAGTAACTGAACATGCTGTGCCAAGTTGACTCAGAGTGCAACATGCAGCTTTTAGCACAAAAGGGAATGGCACCATATTGATTAAAAAAGATGGTCCTCTCACTCCTTTTTACTGGGGGAAGAAACAACACAACATTATGTTTTCGTCTAACCTACTTTTGGCTTTTCCTGTGGAACTTGTAATGAAAGAAGACAATTTCTCTGATGCTAAACAGTACGGTGATGTTTGAGTCAGAGGGACTGGAAGAATAAATACAGGTGTGTATGAAAATTCAGAGAAATATCCTTGCCTGGGAATCTACATCTTCCACTTTCTTAGTGCTACATCTCGCATTCAGATCTGAATATCAGATTTTCCACAGCACAATGACACTTCAAAGCAGCACTTATCTCTGCTCAAGTAATGTGATGGCAGAATTAAAGGAATGATCCACAATCTGGTGTTAACTAGAGCTCATTAAAAATAAGAACATTCTCCATAAATTTAAGGTGAAAAGATATCTTTTATCAGGCTTTAAAATTTGCATTAGTTTTACAGGAAGGCAGCATCTGAGCTGTTAAGTAAGATGGTAGCTGTTTGGACGTGCATGATAACATTCTCTGACCCTGCTTTCTACTAACACATGTGAGACCATGTGTATGACCGTGCCTCAATCTCATGGCAATACTGAGAAAGCTGCCCCACAGAAGCTGATAATTGTCACAAGAGGTGATGATATGGAACCTAAAATTTTATCCAAGGTGATTGCCTCTAAAAGTAACTGGTCAAAGAAACCACAAGGGGAAAAAGAATTATTCATGTAGATCTGAGCAAAGCACAGTGCCTCTGGTACAAGATAAGGTTATTGAAGAAATACTCTGAAATACTCTAGCTACTGTTATCTTCAAAGAAGCAAGCAAGAAAAAATTCAAGATAGTGTATTAAATTTCAAAGAAGGGAAGAACATAAGAATAAGGAATCTTGTTAAAAGTAAATTGAAAAGAGCCAATTAGATGAGACCCTTGTAAAGGGCATGAAGCCTATGAGAAAACATCACATTATAGGTCCAGGGTATACTATGTATTAACCACAACAATCAGTATTCAAAAACCCATCACAAAAAATCAAAACCCAAAAGCCAACCAAAGAAAAACCTTAAATAACTAAACACAGTTCCTAGTAAAAGTAAAAAGATCCTTCTGAATTAAGAGTATGCAAATCAAAAGCAAGGAAAACAGAATGCATAGTATGTGTCAAGTTAGATTTCAAATCATGGGCAGACCAAAAATAAGAGAAAATACCTTCTGAGAAATAATTTGATAAGCTCATAAAAAAATGCCTATAAAAGCCTGTTCTAATACATTAGAAGCAGGAACCAGGCCTGTAAGTTTGAGGGATAACAGAAAAATAGTTAAGTAACCTCTTTGTTCTCATCACCACAGAAAAACAGGCACATTTTCCCAGTTGCAACTTTCCTTATACAGGAAGAGTTGAAGAAATGATCTTAAACAGAAGAGTCAATAGAGAAGTGGTGTTAGAAAAAATGAAAAAAAATTGTAACTAGTTGTATGGACTCAATGGTACTCACTAACCATTTCTAAGGGAAGTTTAAAATATTAGTTTAAAACTACTTTGTGCTGTATTTCATCTCTTTTTAAATCACTGACTCACACAGAACAGCTGAGGTAGGAAGGCAGCCCTGGAGATCATCTAGTCCAGCCCATTGCTCAGAGCAAGGTCAGCCAGAGCATGTTGCTCAAGGCTATGTCCAGTTGAGTTTTGAATATCTCCAAGACAGGGACTCCACAACTGCTCTGGGCAACCAGTTCCAGTGTTTAACCATTCTCATAGTAAAAAACTGTTTCCTTATGTTTAAATGGAATTTCCTGTATTTCAGGTTGTGCCCATTGCCTCTTGTCCTGTCAAGAGCCTCGTTACATCTTCTTTACTCCCCCCATCAGTTATTTATACACATGAATCAGACCCTTCTGAGCCTTTTCCTGCTTCAGGCTGAATGGTCCCAGCTCTCTCAACCTTTCCTCATATGACAGATGCTCAGGTCAGTCCTTTAATCATCTTCGTGATTCTTCCCTGGACTTGCTTCCGTATGTCCCATCTCTTTTGTACTGGAGAGCCCAGCACTGGTCCCAGCTCTCCAGATGTGTCTCACCAGTGCTGAGCAGAGGGGAAGGACTATCTCCTTCAACCTGCTGGCAACTCCCTGCATAATGCAGTCCAGGAGGCTGTTGGCCGCCTTTGCTACCAGGCAGTATTGCTGGCTCATGTTCAACTTGGTGTCCATGAGGCCACTTCCCTTACCTTCAGGGCCTTCTCTGCAAAGCTAATTTCCAGCTGGTAGGACCCCAGGCAGTATGGGTGTCTGGGATTATTTTTTCCCCAGGAGCAGCACTTTTCACTTCCCCTTGTTGAACTTCATGAAGTCCCTGTCAGCCCATTTCTCCAGCCTGTTGAGGTTCCTCTGAAGCATAGCACAACCCTCTGCTCTATCAACAGCTCCACCCAGTTGTATCAACTGTGAACTTGCTGAATGTATACTCTGTTCCATCGTCCAGGTCGTTAATGAAGAAGCTAAAAAGTACTGGCCCTAGATAGACCCCCTGCTGTGCACCATGAGGTACCAGCGTCCACAAGGGCTTTGTGCCACTGATCACAATCCTTTGAGCATGACAGTTCAACCAGTTTTCTATCCACCTCACCGGCCACTTATCTAGTCCATCAATTTGTGTATGAAGATGGTAAAAGAGACTGTACCAAAAAACCTTATTAAACATCCGCTTCCCTGCCCTCATCCACTACCTATTGTAGAATGTTATCAGGTTGGTGAGGCGTGATTTCCCTTTCATAAATTCATGCTGGTGTCTCCCAGCCCTTGAGCTCTAAAGAGGATCCTATGGTCACTAAAGCCAAATTGCTGCTATCAAGATCAGCTGCCCATTAGGTGTTGCCTGCAGGGTCCATCCACTCCTCCTCAAACCTTTGCCCTGGCAGTATCAAGGAGACAGCACCTGGCTCCCTTGCCCTAGAACCTGCCCCCAAAAGACGTGCAGTCACAGTTGATATGGCTTGGGTCTTTTTGGGCCATATTGCTAGTGCCCGCAGGGAAGAGTAGCAGGGGAACAGTCTGAGGGCTGGACGAGCCTCAGCTTTCATTTCACGATGTCCAGGGTCCGAGCTCCTACAAGCAACAAACCTTCCCGGACAGCAGATCAGGCTGACATGTGGGGGCCTCCATCTTCTGCCACAGGTAATCTCCCACCACAATGCTTCATCACTTCTCCCACTGCTGCTGTGTGCCTCAGGCCCAGCTGGCTCAGACCCTTGGATGGACACAGATCTTGGTGCCTCCTCTGCAACTCAGGTGCTGACTGGAGCCATTGTTCTGGGGATAGAGCAATCCAGCCTTCACTGTCAGGGGATCCCTACTTCGCAACCCCATAAGCACAAATCCTGCCTGCTCCCCCTTGGGTGCACCTGGGAACTGAAGCTTCCCTTCTATCTGAGTCTCGGAGTAGACCCAGACTATCTCCTTGTCACCTGTACCACTGTGCCCTTCTTCTACAGCCCCTCTGCTTAGCCTCTGTACCAGAGTCAAGAAAAATGGGGAAGTAACAGCAGATCTTGAGGGGGGCTTCAGCAATGTCTGTGGAAGTAGACGTCCTACTTCCATACCAGGGAAATCAATAAAAAGCATTATAAAAGATTAGACTTACTAGATGAAAAGATAAATTTAATATATTAGGGAAGCAATAACCACCAGCTTTTATAGAAGGAAATAAATCTTAAAAAATCTACTAGAATTCTTTGGGGAAAGTAACTGTGGATAGACAAGTGTGATGAGAGCAATATAGAGCGCGTAGATTTCCACGTCACTTTTGACAAGTCCCTCACTAAAAAATTCCTGTATAAAATAAGCTACAAAAGAGACAAGAGGTATGTCCAGGTCATTAATTAATAGGGTTTTAAACACAAGAAACAAAATAGCCGGGATTTACTGTGAGGAGAATTTTATTACTGGAAGAACCCTGTAGAGCTCTTATGTGAAGGCATCAGCATGTCCATAAATAATCTGGAAAGGATATTAGGGAGATGAACAAACTCATACTTATTAATGGTGGGTCAAAACTAAAATGGACTATCAAAAGTCAAAAAATGTTCTCATGATACTGGACGCCTAGGTAGTAAAATGGTAAATGTAGTAGAACTGTGCAAGAAAACCACCCCCATTTCTACCTCCCGGAAAAGACATTTTGAAGATCTTGTGGGTATTTGTCCATATGGATCAGTTTAATGCTCAGCTCTAGTCTGAAGGAGAATATAATATTAGGGAAGGCATAGAGAACAAACAAAGAACAAACAAAAAGTTCATACCAATGGATAAATCTCTTTAATATATGAAATTTTAATGTTGCATATTGCTCTGGTACCTCAATTTCAAAAAAAGGACATAGAGGTAATACAAGAAACAGAAAGAAGGGATAAATAAAAGGATAAAGAAGTTACAAAGGTTAAGTCTTTTTAACTGGAAAGAGTTAACTTTAGAGAAAAGAGCAAGAGATGTCTGGCCGTACTGGCATAATTTCAAAGAAACTGATAAAATTTATATTATGAGTAAATATGAAAGATTTTCTCTTCCTCAGAATACAACAACTAGGGGCATCGAAGTTATCAGAGAACTCTTTGAAAAAAAGAAGGGACAGTACTTTTTCCACAGGATGGATAATTAAGCTGTGGAATCTTTTACCACAGGATGTACAGGATGTCAGAAACTTAATGTGTTCAAAAGCAGTTCAAGAAATTCACAGAAAGGTTTGTGAATAGTATAAAACACAAATATGAATACCTACACTTCAAATATGAACCTCCGCTTCAGGATAGACTGTCATAAGGTTATAGCACAGGAAATATCATTCTGTTTTATACCTTTTCCCTAAACATTC
>NW_010565369.1:26730-79593 GCF_000687285.1 Phaethon lepturus | reverse complement strand
TTCCCCTAACCATCTGCTAATGGCCACGTCCAAACCAGAAGGCCAGTCTAAGTGGACCTTCAGTTGGAGCCAGTGCAGCTGTTAATATATTCTTTAAAATTAGAAATGAACCATTTCTCTAATGTTTTAAAACCTGTAACACCCCAAAGTTCTCATTAAGATTATGAAATAACTTGAAGACTGCAGAGAATAAAGAATAAAAATAATTCTGCAGTAGCAAACATACTTTCTGTATTTCTAAAGAAGAAAACAAGACTTTGTTAGTAGCAGCAGGGGATGTTGGATGTAAATTGCAGTCCTTTTTTTTTTTTTTTTTCCTGAAGAACAAGTGGGAATATAAAAAGCCAAGCAATTGATTAATTCTGATTTATACTGTTATTTGAAAACTATGAAACTCTTCTGGCAGATTTCCGTCCATCATTGCATTCCTGATTATCAAGGTGAACATGTTAAATTTGCTTTATCTACTCTTTATCTTTAAAACAGCATTTTCTCACTGGATTTCAGCTAAACACAGCTGGAAACTCTAGATAAACGCAGACATTTCTGATGGAGACCAAAGCGTCTCTCAGATGTTCCCTCAAATGTGCTAAAAAAGCTACAAACTGAGTCACTTCCACAGTAATGGGATTAGAAATAGCCTGCAGGGAAGCATGTGCCAAATGGTGCCAACTAGCAAGGATTATAACAAAAAACTGTGACATTATAAAAATACCTCAGAGTGAGGCTCTGGGTGGTGGAATTGCAACTTCCCAGCTCAAAAGAATGTGCCTCATTAAAATGACGGCAGTATGCTGAAGCAGTGATTTGTGCAGAAACATGATCCTCCTGATAGCTGAGTAGCTAATCTTTTTCAAAAACCTTGTCAGTTGACCATCAAATTCATAAATGTCAATTAGGGCTGAAAGGAAAAAAAAAAGACCGTGAGAGGGCATGGTGGGGATAAGGAAGGGAGGTAAAGTTGGGGAAGGATCAAGCTTTAAAAGTTTGTGGTTTTTTAAAACTTCAGACATAAAGAAAAAAAATTGCATTGAAATATATGGCAAACATTAAGAACAAGCAGCCTTTTTAACCCTGTAGTCTATTACATAAAACATTTGGAGGCAATATGTTCAAATTAGCTCTTAGATTTCCAGGGAATTTCAAAGGATCTGAAAGCCCCTGTCTGATGAGGGCTGTAATAAGCGTTGTGGATGCTCAGCATTTCTAAATTATTTGTTTTGCACATAAAGCTAGGGAACACTGCTTAGGGCACCATTGCCCTCAACTGCCTTACCTATGAATTAAAGCTATCTATGAGTTTGACTCCCTTTTCAGACAGGTTTGTGTCCTGTAAAATGTTATTATTCCTACAACTCAAACCAAAGGTATTGTTGAGGTTTTGAAATCTGAAAACTGTGTTCATGCATCAGTTATTGTCCAGAAAAGTATTTGACACAATCCTCACTGTAGAGAGGGAGACTTAATCAGCAGCTATAGTAGCACAGCCTTTGGATGAGCAGCTACTCCCCACATGGAAGAAGGCAGCTTGGGTACTAAAAGGAAGAGGTTGTCCCTGACCCTATGCATGTCTACATGGAGGCATTCAGCTCTAAAACACCTCTTCCCATCTTTGGACAGGAGAAAAGCTGAAGGAGAAGAATGTTTTTTTTTCCCTGCCTAGAAAGAGAGAGGCTGTATCCTATTTCAGTTACAAGTATCATGTAAGATGGGGAGGAGGAAAGTAGAGAGGTAAATTGAGGAAAACGAAGCAAGAATCCTAGCTCATGCCAATGATATTCCTGTTACTTATGTGAGAAAATTTCTGGTTTAGGATGACCAGTGTTCTTTTCACAAGACTGACCACACTATATTTCCTGAACTAAAAAAAGAATGCAAGTCGCATTCTTGTATCTTCAATTATAAAAATAATTTGAAACAAAATCTTCACAGAATCACATAATCACACAGTCACAGAACGGTTTGTTGTGGTCTGTTGTGGTCAGCTGGTCTCTGTAGGTCATCTAGTCCAATCCTCTTCTCAAGCAAGGTCACCCAGAGCCAGTTTCCTAGGACCATGTCAAGATGTTTTTTGAATATCTCCAAGGATGGAGACTCCACAACCTGGACAACCTGTGCCAGTGCTTGGTCAGCCTCACAGTAAAGTAGGGTTTTCTGACGTTCAGAGGGAACCTCCTGTGTTTTAGCTTGTGTTCATTGCCTCAGCAGTCCTGGGAACCACTGAAAAGAGCCTGGCTCTGTCCACTTTGCACCCTCCCTTCAGGTACTTATACACATTAATAAGGTCCCCCATGAGCCTTCTCTGCTCCAGGCTGAACAGTCTCAGCTCTCTCAGCATTTCCTCATATGACAGATGCTCTAGTCTCAATCATTTTTGTTGCCCTTCCCTGGACTTGTTCCAGTATGTCCCTGTCTCTCTTGTACTCGGGAGTCCAGAACAGGATCCAGCACTCCAGATGTGACTCACCAGTGTTGAAGAGAGAGGAAGGATCACATCCCTTGACTTGCTGGCCATATTTTTCCTAAAACAGCCCAGTATACCATTAGCCTTCTTCGTGTCAAGAGCACATTGCTGGCTCATGTTCAACATGGCGTCCACCAAGACCCCCACAACCTTTTCTGCAAAGCTGCTTTCCAGCCAGTTGGCCCCTCAGCATATACTGGTGCACGAGGTTCTTCCTCCCCAGGTGCAGGAGTTGACACTTCCCTTTGTCGAACTTCATGAAGTTCCTGTCAGCCCATTTCTCCAGCCTGTCGAGGTCCCTCTGGATGGCAGCATGACCCTCTGGCATGTCAGACACTCCTCACAATTTTGTGTCAGCAGCAGACTTGCTGAGGGTGCACTCTTCCCCTTCATCCAGATCATTAATGAAGATGTTAAACAGAACTGGACCCAATATTGACCCCTGGGGTACACCACTAGTTACTGGCCTCCAACTAGACTTTGTGCCACTGATCACCACTCTCTGGGCCTGGCCGTTCATCCACTGTTCAATCCACCTCACTGCTCATCCAGCCCATGCATCAAGATCTTGTCTATGAGTATCTTATAGGAGACAGTGTCAAAGGCCTTCCTAAAGTCCACACAGACAATGTCCACTGCTCCTCCCTGATCTACCAGGCCAGTCATTTCATCACGGGAGTTTATCAAGTTGGTCAAGCATGATATTCTAATGTAAAGCAAATTATGTACATGAAAAAACAAGTTTTTTTTTTCACAAAGGGGTTGTGAAAAATCTTCATTTAACACACTTAAGTCTTGAATCAATAAAGAATATAATTATGTATTTTCATTAAAGCTTCTTTTCTATCCCAAGGACACACATTGACATAACACTATTCAAACCAGAGGTGTATAAGTGCCTTTGAATTTTGTGTGGTAGTTAGAATTATTCACTGTTCATTTAGAGCAAGAATATATCAGAATTAATAAGGATAAATCAAAACTTATATTTAGAAGAAATTCAATGCAATCTGATTTGGGCTAGAAATACTGAGCTCCTCTGAGTACTCAAACCACTAAAAAAAACACCAGCCAGTAAAAAAATCCCTGAAGTAAAAAAAAAAAGGCAGTCAAATTCAAACAAAAAAAGGAAACAAAAACTCCACATAATGACATGAAGTAAACCAGAGTGTCAGTGACATGTTCCAAGCCTGCATCACAAATTAAAATAACAAAGCTTACCATGGATAGGACTTCAGTCTTGCACCTGAAACAGTCAACAGAACTAAATTCTGCTTGTTAATCATAGAATATTAATGAGGGTAAAACCCGATATACAGATTCGATTGTTTCCCAAAAAAGGACAGGATGGCTTTTTTTTGTATGTTCTATTCAGTATTAGATTTTTTCAGTTTTAAAACACATGCTGTACTTAACCTTATTCACACATCTTTCTTTGGGTTGTGCCACTGTTTTTTCTTCAATTTCTCTTCCAGTCAAGGTCTGGCTGAATCTTCAAAAAGCTGGTGTTTTGGATCAGACTAATTTAATTTATTAAGTATTTTGTGGTTTTATCTTTTCACCTTGGTAAGCATGTTTACTGGCCTTCTCTATATCCATGCTGGCATTCCCCATATACATTATATTCTTTTTATTTTTTTTAATATTGTCTGTTCCTATCCTGTTTTGAAATTAACATCAGTAACAATATTAGGCAGTTCTGATTATTGCAATCCTTTTGGTCATGGATTCAAATCAAACTTAAAATATAAATGAATAAATCCAGAGAATCAAAAGATAAACTAAGCCTCTGTTTAAGACCTTAATAAGCAAAAAAAAAAAAAAAAAAAATGTAGAACCCCAGCTGAGGCCAACAGGCAGCTAAGTATAAAGTCATAAATTAATTTAGCATTCCTAGGATATATTTAGGACCTGACAATGCCTTTTGTTTTTTTTTTAAGTCTTTAAATCTTGGTTTTGTTTTTAAATCTCTAAATTCTGGTTAATATATCTTGCAGCATTAACTATTTGTGAATTCTCTAAGCTTCTGGGTTTTCTTTTCCATCAGTTAATCTAACCAGAAAAGTCAAGCTCAATTAGTTGCTCTGGGAGTTCAAGTGAAATATCGAGGTGCATTAATTTGTCAAAATACTATACATGTTGGCATACAGGCCATTCAATATACATTTTTTAAAGCTAAACAACACTCTCTTCTTATAAAAGCTGTTCAGCATTTTTCTGCTTATTTACTTGAAAGTTTCAACTCAGTATATATCATATGGAATACTGTATATTCCATTTGCCAGCATGTAAGTGCCCTCACATCAAAATTAGATCCTGTTCCTTTATCCGCAGAAACATATGTGATACTCTATATGCAACCGAACTCCATTGCACTGCAGTTTCGTCTTAAAATAACCTCAGAGAACATACTGTGTTAAAGGCAGTCAACTGCATTAGTACACTGGTCCCATTCATTTCAAAGTCATCTGTTCCTTAATGTACTTTGCCTAAGTATTTCATGAAATAGATGTCAGGCATCTTAACTGGCTTTTGTTCTCCCTGTTGTTCTACAATTAATTACTTCCTCAGTAAACTCCGAGGGGAAATAAGCCTTTAAATTTATGTTTGGGATAAAGAAATAAACTTTGAGTGTGAGTCACTTGACACTCTTCCATTCAGGTGCTTCAAGGCATACCCTGTGCATTGTTAGGTAGAAAATTCAGGGCATTGACTGACTTCAGCAGAGCTGTGGCAGTTTATACCAGCCTCTCAGGAAGGATGGCAATTACGAAGTTCACAAGCATCTTTATTTTGAGATGTTCATGAGCTTTAGTTAAGGCTATCTAGACTTTTTCATTCTCAAGTTGTAAAGCATCTAAAATGGACTGAGAAATTCTGTATTGTATTCTTACATAAATAGCATATAAAAGTGGTTTTGTACTAAAAATGGAACATTTTTTTCATTTCACCGATGTAAAAAAAGTTAAGAACCCATTAAAAAGCTGTGACTGGCTCTGCAGATTCAGCATACACGGGGTGGGGAATGGATGATGGGAAAAACTGCACACTGATGCCTGGATAAAACAATTTCACTTATTTGCTAATTTTTTAAGTAAGTCAGCTATTTTTCCACATCAGAATATTAATACACCAAAATTATTCCTTGGTTCCACCTAAACCTTAGTCTTTCTGACTTTTGAGCTACCAAATCAGTTACACTATGATGGATCCTTTCCAGGTTCAGGAGTAAACAAGAAGACCGTTTAGAGGTCAGATGTGTCCTGTAATCATACATTTAATATTGGAAATTCAAGGTCCTAAGTCTTTCTTATCCAGCCATTCCTCCTTGAGTGTCTGTATAGCACCAACCAGAGCTCATCATAACTCCTGACTAGCCTCCCTGCCATTCCAGTACAGCCAGTGTGCCGATTACTAAACTTTGCCATGTGAGTAACATTTTGAAAATAATTCACACTGACCTTTTGAAAAACATACCTAAAAGCCCCTGGCAGACAGCACCAACAAAATTACAATATAGAGCTCCTCTGAAGGCATGCATTTTAAGATTTGTACATCTTCAAAGCAAGACTGTTTCAACTAAGTGTGCAAGCAGGTATTTCTTTCTCCAGTGCAAAACAACAGCACAACTTTTCTGTGTTTTAGGTCAAGTCCCAGTGAAAACCAATAATAGAGTTTAAGTTTTACCATTTCCAATTCTTGTTAGGTCCATGAGAATGGATTGATATCGTACCGTACCCTCTATTTTTTATGGCTATCAGGGTGATGAAAACTCACAAGCGTTAATTCCAGAAGTGCCAGTGAGGTACGCTAGACGATGTTACGTACGCTGTAGTCTTTGAACACGCTGTGGTTTGAGGGTCTGGCCCCATTCTCTGTTATCCAGCAGGTTGCTGAACTCCTAAAAGAAGATGAGTGCTCAAGAAATTACATTATCAAAGTGCTATAAGGATCAAGGTAATACTCTATTCCATTTTTCTCTTCTCCATGCTGAATGATGGATTAAGAACTTCATTCTCTTTATAAGTTACAGGAAAAGAAAGAAGGTATGCTGGGCCAGATACTCCCTGATTTAAAATGGCACTGCTTCAGTTGCCTGCCACGAAGCTAGAGCACTATATTTCGGTTGATGAGACAGTCCTACATATCTGTGATCATGAAAGAAGAAAATAATTGTGCAATGGCTCAAATGTTGGTCCTTAGACATGGAAAATATTTTCTTTGATGTATAATCTCAATTCAGTTTATAAAATCTGGTTACATATATTCCATATATAAAATGTGAATAGTTTTAATTAGGACTGTGTGAAATCTTGATACATGGTTATTTCTCAGATAAATTGTTGAACTATTATTCCTCAGCAACATTCAGAATCCCACTCATATCTAGCAAGTTGGTACATACAGGTCCAGAAAGGCACATAAAGCAAGGATGTAGTAGGCTGTAACTGTGAAATATTACTGCTTGTTTCTGCCTCACAGATTTTAGATTAGCCTTTACTATCTAGAAGCACTGTTCAATAATACACCACTATGAAGTACGAAGGACTGAATTCTTATTCTACAAATTTGCCCTGTATGGTAAATAATACATCCTCTCATCTCTCCACTCTCCTCTCTTTGATCTTTCAGATATTATTTTATCTCTGCTTGCATATATAAAAATATATCCAGATTCATAAGTTAATTGAAGATATGTAATCACTATAACATGGAATGAATAAAAATTTCTCTATGACTTTCAGGATCTATGAACACAATAGTTCCTCTGGCACAGCTAATTTCTACAGCTACAAATGGGAAAAAAAACCCTGAAAGCCTTGTTTCTGATTGATTGGCCAGAAACATTCCTAGACACAGCCCAAGCCCCGAGGCTTGGGAAAGCTGGAACCTCAGCTGGGTTTCTGGAAATTAATCTTCTATGATTGTAAGACACACTTCTAGCTCCTCTAAAACAACTCTGCCTTCTTAAAGACCCTTCTCTCCATATTTCTCGACTCCAGTTTGAAGAAGACCCCCTCCTGCTCTCCCCGGCTAACCCCGTGGTGGTGACAATACAGTCAGTGTTAAGCATTAGCATCATTTCTGGAACAACCTCTGCCCAAAGCCCAAGTGCCCTTCCTCTGCTGTAAACACCTTTTAGATAGGGAGTCAGGCCAGAAATCAGAGAATATCCTTGGGGGAAACAAGCATGTATCATCTTGTCCCCAGTAAAGTGAGAAGGTTATTCAGCTGTTATTGTAGTCCTGAATCTGCTAAACAGCTCTTGGCGTATGGAAGCACATTAAGTTCATTCAATCTGAAAGATGTTGCAGATAATGGAGAGATCAACTCTATTTTATAAAAGGAAAACTCTAACCATATTTGAAACTGAGAAACAAACATATCTAAATAGCAATCACTATATACAAACGTACTGTTTTTTCTCCCTCACACACCTCGGACTTTGTACTTTAAAAAAATGCATACATTTAAAACAACCTCGGTGTAAAAATATTTTCATGTTTTCATGTCTAGCTTAAACTGTTTATCAGAACTGTCAAAAGCTCCTGTCTCAAGTAGCCAGTCCAAGTATAAAGCTGGTGAATCCTGTACTCTTTTTTTTTTCTTACGTATAGAGCACTAAGGAGAAAATGTAGAAGAAATTATTCTAGATCTCAGGGTTTCATTTTAAATTTACTGTAGCCTGTGAGCAAGCAGAATTCCAGTACCATGAGAGAATTATAGCTGTAAATTAATGTAATCATAACTGTATAACAAAAAAAGTGGGTGCTTATGCCTCTCTGGTATAGTCTGTATTTCATAACCTATTGTATTTCTTGGCAGAGTCCCTCCACGTCCCTCCAGCCTAATGCCTCTCTAGATAAGAGTAAGGCTTCTCTGTCTGAGCACAAGGAGCAGGCGGAGAATTTGAAAGGAGACCGATATCCTGTCTGTCCTCTTTAGTGTGTCTCAGTAAAGCAGAGCTGCTCTCTGTGCCTGTGTGAGCATGACTATGGGGGCTTAGGAGTCCTGAGGGGGTAGTGGAGGCAGGAGGAGTTACCCCAACTCTCGCCTGCTTTGCACAGCAGCTTCCGCCCTGAGGGCAAAGTTTCACACCTGGATGAGGAGCGTGGCGGAGATGTGGGGTTGTGGAGACACTGTCATTCACAGCCTCTGCACTGACCCCTGACAAACTTGTCCACAAAGTTCAGAAATAAAATACTTTTTCATATTAAGTTAGGAAGGCTTCAAATATTTTTGCCTGTTGCCTTCATGGTCCTGACCAAGTAAATAAACGTGTTATGAGAATCCTTGTGTATATACACATAAAATGGCCCTGATGGAGCTACTGGTTTTGCATATTATGTCTATGCAAATTGAAGATTTACCTAATAATTGTAATATATGAATTGGAACAGATTCCTTTGTATTTGGGAACTCATACTTTTTTACTTTCAGGATGAAGTTACACAAGTCTCTCAAATGTCAAGTTCCTTTTTCTTGCCAATAATTGAAAAAACCCTTAGGATTTCAAAAATCTGTGGAGTGGGGTTTTAACAATGGTGCTAGGACAATCTCTCATGTCGTGCAGAAAACAAACCAGTAAAGCATATATTCTTGCAGGTCAGAAGAAAACATATTCTTTATCTAGTCATTGATATTGATAAACTCTGTAATAGTCATAAAGCATCTCAGGAAAACATGTAAAAAAGAAATATCATTCATACACCTCATGAGACATTTATATTAATTCCACAAGAAAAAATACTATATACATACTTAATATAAAACAATCCATATAAAGCCTAAAAAAGAAATCCAGCAACAAATTTTGTGTAGTCCTGTAAAGGCCTGGATACTACATAATCAACAGAAACCTGTGCCGAGGGACTGGAGTTTCTCCTTTTCTGCCACACATTTATAGCATATAACCTGGTTTAACATTACACGCTAAATTTCAGCCTGGTTAAACCTGGATTATGCAAAAGTAGCACAATGGACTCCTCTAAGTGAAAAGGTCACTGGACTACACAGCTGTGTTTGTTTTCCTTAAAATTAGTGTTATAGTCTTCTTTCTAATGAAAGCACTTTTTAAAGGAAAAACCAAACCAAACAAAAAGCAACATGTATGATTCTTTTAGAGAAGACAAGACACAACTTTGTCATGTTGAAAAAACCTCAACAACACTGTCCTGGTTTCAGCTAGGATAGAGTTAATTTTCTTCATAGAAGTTAGTGTGAGGCTGTGTTTTGGATTTGGCATGAAAAAATTTTGATAATGTGCTGATGTTTTCAGTTGTTGCTGAGCAGTCAGGGACTGTCCAGCTTCTCGTGCTGGGCTGCCAGCGAGAAGGAGAGGAGTGCACGGGGAGCTGGGAGGGGACACGGCCGGGACAGCTGACCCAGGCTGGCCAAAGGGATATTCCATATGATACGATGTCACGCTCAGTATATAAAGCTGGTGTGAAGAAGAAGGAAGGGGTGGGAGGACATTCAGAGTGATGGCATCTGTCTTCCCAAGAAACCATGACGCGTGATGGAGCCCTGCTTCCCTGGAGATGGCTGAACCCCTGCCTGCCCGTGGGGAGTGGTGAATGGATTCCTTGTTTTGCTTTGCTTGTGTGCACAGATTTTCCTTCCCCTGTTAAACTGTCTTTATCTCAACCCATGAGTTTTCTCACTTTTACCCTTCCGATTCTCTCTCCCATCCCACTGTGGGGGAGTGAGCGAGCAGCTGCGTGGGTCTTGGTTGCTGGCTGGGGTTAAACCATGACAAACACAATAACAAACTGGTTTTGTTTCTTTCCTGTTTTCATCAAGCTCTGTGTTACACAAGCAAGGCAAAACCATGTACCTCCAGTGGTTCCTGCTAATTTTACTTATCCTTTTACTATCCTCGTTTTCTCTGTGGGTACTTTGGCAATGCATGTATTCATGTGAGATTTTCTGTTTCAATAAACTAAAACCGAATTTATAACATGCTAAGTCTGCATCATGAAATTTCTGACATTCTATACAGCAATGCTGTTGCTGAATTGCAGAGAAGTCCTGTCAAAAAGTCATTAAAAGCACTGCTCATGCACTACAAATAACACTAAAGAACTCCTGGTCTAGTTTCAGCACAGACTTGTACTTCTAGCTTCTTAGATTGTCACTTGACAGCTAATCATATTCTGACCTGAGGACTGTATTTAATTAGAGGACAGCGACACAAGAGCATTTGCAATATATGCATCTAGGCATTGTGTCAGTAGCCATTTTTCCTATGTTAAAATGTTCACAATCCTGACAACATCACTTCCTAATGTGCTAATTAGACCAGGCTGACTAAGAAAAATTATTTGTCTAGTCTTGTGTACAAAAGATTTTATGAAACTCATCAAATAGTCAATATATTTTTGAAAAATAAACTACTACAATGAAGCTGTGCGTATAGCAGAAAATAATGGTGAATACATCAAACAATTTATTCAAAAATATAAGCAGAGTGAAAATTATCCAGCTAGATAGTCTGGTTATATGCTTTCTTCTTTCTGCACATTTCTTCATTTTGACAAAACAGCAAGAATCTAGAGTATTTGAAAGAGCTGGAAAACTGAAGTTTCTGCTCTTTCTGGGTTTTACATTATTTGGATCAATACCCCGGGGAACCAAAAGATCTATTTCCATCGGCTAAGAATATGTTCCATAAGATAAAAATTTGCATCTAGGAGTTTGTCTGGCATGATGAATTGTCTGACAACATCCGTTCAGCATTTGTACCTTTCTAAATGGAATCATATACATATAAATATATGAATATATATGTAGCATAGAGTCAGCAGAGCAGCTCAGAGTTTCTGAAATATTATGGAATGCCAGATTTTACTTCATATCTATCATCCTGATTCAATGGCTATTTAATTCTACTACGGTACAATGTATGTCCATAGTAAGTGCCAGCCCTGCTAGAGATGCTCAGAAGTCATTGGGAATCTGGACTAATGAATACCCATCTTCAGGGATCCTTCTGCAAAGAGACCCAACACTTTATAATTTAAATTCTACTGTGATAAGCAGCAATGGGTACCCTGCTTAGTTAAATGGTTTTACTGAAATATGTTACCATCATTGAAATACTGTGGCAAATGTAAGATGGCTCACTGATTCAAACAGGAAAAGTTAAAGCTTAACTTAGTGCTATAACATGGAAACCTAATAATAGCCTTTATTTTTTAAGGAACTGACATCTAGGGTATGAACATGAGTGAGGGAAGGAGAAACCAATTTCTGGCAAACAGGGCAGCCTGATCACTGCTCTGGCTAAGCAGCAAGTTACGGTTGCTTTTATATTCCCAAGACAGCTACTGAAGTTATGAGATCATTGCCCTGGCTTTCATTCATCTTTGTTAGGAGCTCATATTTTCTTTTCTCGATCCCAGGCAGGCTCCTTTGGGGTGTGTTGCTGTTTGGAGTGTGAGGACGGGGTGTATCTCCTCCAGCATGGCTGGGCAGCAGCAGCAGGGAACAGTGCAGCAGCTGCTGCCTGGCTTGCTGCTCTTCGTTGGCCGGCTCTACCAGGGGTGGGCTGCTAAACCAGAGCCCTTACTTACAACCTCATTTGAAATGTGTATCAGAAATAAGCCTTCTGCTCTCCAGAGAGAGGCTTTGCTTAGCTTACTTCATAATCCCTTGATTTTATTTCTGATTAAATCTTAATTGTTGGTAGGTAAGATTAACCATAATATGCTTGATTTACGTTCAGTGCAAAAAGCCATGGCTTCTTTGAATGGCAATTTGCAGCATTTTGCTTCAGCTGGTAGAAGTCCCAGAAAGAAATCCATCTTCTTTTTATTGGATGCATAAATATGGATTTCAAAGGAGAGCGCTTTGGTATTTGAATTAACTTTCTGCACAAACTAAAAATTGCTGTTTCTAGGGTCTGCCTGTTGAAGAAATAACTCTTCCACTTGCCTTTCTTTAAAAGGCAAAACAGTACCACACATTTTTTTGCATAAAGGACCTTCAAAGGTATACTCAAAAAATGCTTGTTCCAAATAAATCCCTTTAGAAAGATAAAAGGCAGACCTTGCTGGGTTGCTGCAAGACAGAAATTAATATCAGCACCCATTTTTTAGTCTTCTTATCATCAATCATATTCTTAAATACAGGCAGAGAATAAAGGAAATCTAAACCAATCAAAAAATCCCAAACAGTTGAGCATGATAAACTTTAACTAAAGTTTTTGAAAACAAGATTTCCTATTTGCAATCAACTCTCATAACTTACGCTATGATTTACTTCAAAAAATAAAAGACAGAAGACAGCAAAACAGCAAGTACTATGCTAATCAAATGAAGAGGATATTTAACAGTAAATAATGGAAAAGGGATTTAATCAGATGCAGGAAGGTTGAGCATTTAAAAGATTAATAGACAGCAAGGACAGTTCAATGCACATGTGAATGTGTTATTATGATGCCTCCATTGAGCGGGTATCACACAGCTCTGTGTATCATAAAATACAAGAAATATAAAAGACCAAGAAAATCAAGATTTACCTGCATGCACCACTTACGATTAACGATGAGCACTAAAATGAAAGACAAATTGCGATACATTTGATGATTTTTTTCTTCTGTGTCTACATACTTTATAGAATATTAGGAACGAGAAAGTGCTGCCAAAGGGTCAAAAGAGAAAATGATGAGGAGGTTATCTTATGGAATCTAGGGAAAAATTTCTTTTAGCAAAAAAACCTGGATATTAAGGGAACTGCTAGGACAAAGAAATGAAGAAATGAACTAGGATCCTATAATGAGAAAACATACAATAAATTCTAAAAATTAATGTTGTGGTTCAAATGTGTCTACTCCTTGTTCTGGGTCTCAAAAAGAAAATTCAAAAGTGGAAGGTAAGCCACACCTTGAAAATAGAAAGTAAGCCCCTAGATTTACAAACCATAAAGTCTGCAGAATTGTGTGGTCACAAAAAATCCTAATGGAATCTAAAAACTTCATGCAGGTGCAAGAAGCCAGTCACACATCCCAGAGCTGGGAGTCTCAACCTCAGAGTTTTATATTTGTCTTCATATAGTGTGCCTTCATGTCCACATTCATACACACATTGAAGCAAAGACAGTTTCTCTGAAGTTAGGAAATGTTTCAATTTTAATCCACTTCTTTATATACACATAGCTTTTATTTTACAATCAAGTGCTGTATTTTCTTGTCACTGGATAGGATGGATGCCCTGGGCATAAGTTAAGAATATCTATCTGTAACATTCCTCATTTGGTCTTACTCAGTAACTCTTGGAAAAGCTGAGAGATGACATTACATGTGAAAATTAAATCTGTGTTGAAAACACAAATATGAATTTTCTGTGCAGAATAGGAAAACATGTGTAATATTTCCCATCTGGAATCATCAACAAAAGATGACTCAATCTGAGTGGCATAGGTAAATTTTTTTTTGTTTTCCTCAAAGCATATAAAATAGGTAAGATTTAGACAAACTGTACCTTGAAAAAAACGAAGTTACGGAAAATTCTGTAAAATTGAGCTGAAATTTCAGAAACTTGGGTCAGAGTGATGCTTTTTTTTTTTTTTTTTTTTTTTTGCATGATGTCCAGAGCAACTCAGCATGGAGTACCAGAATTTAACATTGCAATTTTAAGTACAAGAAAACAACTCCTGGTAAGGCAGATTTCCCTCAGTACTCTGTCTCTGCCCAAGTGCATGTGTGAAGAAGGAAGAGAATGGGTGAATAAAGGAATTTTTAGCAGCCAGATTGAGCATTTTTTACATCAGAATTTTTGTCCAGAAAAGAGATCCATTTCCTGAGTCCTCTGAATATTGCACTCCTTTGTAGACACACAGAAGAGTGGTCAAGGACCGTAGAAGTATACCCAGATATTTGCCATGTTCCGATATGAATGTTCTGCCATGTTTGCCATGTTCTGTGGGTTCTAGCACAGGGTTTCTGATAAAAAATAAAGGGCAATAGAATATTTGTAGTAAGTGGGGCAAAAGCCTTTGACTTTGCTAGAGCAGGTTTAAGTATCAGTTTTGATAAAAGAGGATGATCAGACAGGGACTCCTGCTGTGGTTTCTTCCCCTCAGGAGAAAGGGAAGTTACAATTTTTGAAACTTGTACCAAAGACATAGAGAATAACCAAATGTTTTTCAGGTGACATTTCAAATAAAAACTGAGATGATAATGATAGGAGCTCAGGCACAAGACATGACGTGGAGGGATATTTACCTCAAGGACGACAGTTCTTATTGTGACATAATGACAAATTACACAGAAATAATGAAAACTACAAGAGCTGTCATCATAGCTAAACACAAGCAACAAGGTCCTCTCTCTCAGGCTGCTTTTTCCTCCTCACCCGGATTTTCTGAATGAAGAAGGTATGGAAAGGACAGCAGAAATATTCTCCTTACTCATCTATTTGCAGATATGCCACCTCAGTCTACAGCACCAGCTTCAAAGAGTGCTCTGGATAACCTGCCCAACCCATGGTCGAGAGCATGCTCAGCAGAAGAGACACCCGTGTTAAATGCATGTATCTTTGTATGACACATCTGCTAAACTTTAGTTCTCAGTGAGCTTCTGCTGATCTTATCCCAACCAACATTGCTCAAGCTTTAGCTTGCCAAAAGCAGTTGTTATTTTCCTGATGACACAAATCAGGATAACACAACAGTGATATATTTGCAATCAGAGCCAACCCCTAACCAGACTTCAGCCACTTGTTTCACAGCATGTATCACAGTTGCATCATTGCATAACATAAATATGCCAAATGGACAAGAACAAAATGACATTTATTTTCTAACCTTTCATTTAAGCATCTGAGTTAGCATGTTTTGCTGTTTCTGGATTATCGTGCAAAGGTTTGGATTGCACTGTTCGGTCGAAGTGTTCTAGCTGTCCAGATTTTTCCTTCTAGATTTGGTAACTACCTTAAAGCCACATGAACTACTAGTTTAGCTAGTGTGGTCATCTTAGCTTTTCTTTTTTTTTTTCTCTTTCTTTCTCTCTCTCTCTTTTTTTAAACTAATGACAGTAATGCTTTTGATGACACATTCCTGAAGGTACGTCGATTCCCCAGGTGGTCATTTCAGTCATGCAAAGAATTTTAACTAGACTATCACAGGATAACAGAATCTCTCATCCTATGTTCCTCGCTGTGTGTGACTGGGCTTCTCTTCTAAAGTTGTTTGTCAGCCACAAAGTAGATAATTGTTCCAGTGGATCAGAACTGTCTGTATTTTGAAGTTTTCACAAGCTATTTTAATGTTACTGTTATACACGTCTTGTATAATTACAAGATCTTTTCAAGGCAAAGATATTTATTTATAGATTAGTTCACTCTTGTGTGCCACTGTCAATTTCTGTCATTTATTGCAGCATTTATGTTTCTGTTACTCACTTATATGGAAACATCTTTGTGTAAATAATATTCCGGTTTTATTTCAACTCATTATTCCTATTTCATACAACTTCACAATGTTACAATACTTTCTTTTAGAGCTTAAGGAAAATTTAAAAGAATGGCTCATTGACTAAAATGTGGCAGCAAAGAACTCTAGTCATCAAATCTGAATATAAAATATTAACTTCTGTGTCCCTAAGGAAGAAAATATTAAAAATAATCCTGAAAAGCAGAACTCAGTACTACATACAGACACGAATCAACACAGACCATTACGGTATTTGAATTCTCATGAGCATTTTACCCCCTTGTGGCATTAAATCTATCGAGCCCTGCTCAGGAGGAAGTGCAGCGAGCTCTGCAATTCCAGGAAGAACATGGAAGAAATGGCAGCTGTGTGAGGAATCCCTGTCCCCATCACGCGGGTCTGCAAAAGTTTCTATATTGTATCAGCTGTTAACTAGGATGAGCCTTCACTTTAGACGAGGCCACTATCCTGGCTCTGCATCTGATGCAGGACAGAGCTGTCCCTGTGACTACTTCTAGCTCTCCAAAGCTGCCGACACAAACGGACTGTGGGGAAGCCAGCACGGCTGGTTACTTGAAAAATGACAGTAAAGAAGGAGTTAGTGATCCACTGCACACCTTTGTATTTTCCTGGCTGAGTAAACCAAACCAGCACTATCCTTTTATTCTTTACTAAGCATTTTTGCCTGGTTTCCTATAAGCAAACAAGATACACGTATCTCCACTGCATCTCAAAATCACCTATGCATCTGACTTTCTTAGCCAAATTTGAGAGAGGAATAGGAATGTCAGGAGACAGCCATTAAAATTAGCAGCTGGTTAGAGGCACTATCAAAGAAAGGCAAGGAGATTCAGCCCGCAGGTATTCCCTTTGTTTTTAAAAAAGAAATTTCACAGTATTGAAAAAATACTCATGGCAGCACCCATAGGCAGTAGGGCACTATTCATAATTCATAATGAGGTGAGAATGTTGAATAATATTAGTAACTTCTAGTACACACCACTCATGATGAACAGCCCATGGCTAACAGTTTTATCTGAATCTTTTGAGTTAGTTCTATGTACCATTTGGACAGATTTTCTCCGATATATCTGATTTTGACTGAATGTGAACAAGGGACAAAGAACAAGTTTAATATCTAAGAAGAAATCCATGTTTAGAATAGAGCATTCTCAACCCTGTTCTTCTATTCAAATTCCCCGGAATTTGCATACGAATGGGAGAGAAAAGATTATTTTGGTGATAGTTTGTATGGTAAATAATAACATGCATTTTATAACACAACTATCTCTGAGGATCCTAAAGCAATTTAAAAGCATCTTCAGACTTGACCTATTGCTATGCAAAAAGAACTAGAAATTATGTTGACCCACTGACATCCTGCTGCTCTCTCGTACTTTCTTAATCCTGTTTTTCCTCATAGTAGCATCATACCATAATATGCAGCGTACTTCAGTGTTTTATTCCTTAAACTTATACAAGGCCCTGATCAGCTTAGTAATACTGAGTGTCAGCTATATAAATTAGGAAATAAGTCATTCTGATCTGATTGAATATCAACGGGCTTCTGTGGGATTTGCTAAACTGGGAATTTGTACTGGAAGAAACTGATCAGAGGTGCATGTGGGTGAGCCCCCAGGCAGACACTGAGCATGGTGGCAGGAAAACTTGGTAGAATAAGTTCAGAAGCAGTTAAACAACCATTTTGAAACAAACAGGATGAAGAGCGTTAGGATCATGCGTATCTGCCAGACATGGAGGGGAAGTGGTGGTGAATGAAATCAGCACACCTGAGAAAAGTGAGGTTCTGAAAAAAGCCAAGACGCCTAACTTTCCCAGCTCTGTGTATGTGTGTGTAGGAGTCAAACTGGTTGCAGCTAATTCTGAGGACCTGTACTGTAAAAAAAGAAAATTAATGCAAATGTCTAAAAACTAGTCTGTGTTTGTAAGCCTGAGCTTGAGAACTGTGTGGAAGCACCAGTATGAATTTGTAAACTTTATTATAAATAGAAGATAGAAGGAGAAAATAGGATTACTCTTGTAAAATATATTGAAGCACGAGGAATTACATCTCATACATTCTGAGAGACACTCTTCGGTTACCTCATTTATTCATTCTTGCTAGTTCACAACATCCCCCTTCCTGCTTGGCTATCGGGGGACCTGTTCAGATTTCACATTGAAGGATCAATTCACACAGCAATGAAATACCACTGCCTCTTGGGGGGAGGATGACATCTGTTAAATAGCATCCAGCAACACTACACAACAGTTTATAGCATCAAATGCAGAACAATTATGAATTTAATTAGAAACAGAGTGGGATTTTAATGAGAAAGAATGCAATTATGCATGATGAAAATTTAGGGCTAGATTCCTTTATACCCACCCTGAGTTCTCTTACTCTATAAGTATTTCCAAGAATTTTACTACCAGCAAGGGGGTATAACCTGCCCCTGAACAGTTAAGGACCCAGCCTCTCATTTACCAGTGAAGAACTGTGTCCTCAGCTTCTTTGTGCTACCAGCATGTTACAGAGGCGGTTCATTAACAAGCTGCAAACTCAAACACCATCAGCTGAACTGATCTTTTGCATTTATTTTCATCTAATCCTGAAAACACTTATTCTTCACATGTTTAGTTGAATAGGCTACGTATCATCAGCAAAATGGCACATGGGTTTGGATACAAAATGATGTATGACTTTGGCCTGGAATCTACCTAACAGTCTAAAGTAACATAGAATGGCAAGATCTCTAAATGCCTGTGTTACAAGTCTACAGAAGAGGGAGGTTTAACGCTTGTACACACAGTAATAATAACTGGCTGGAAGTGAGTGGGATATATTAATTGTTATTTTCTTTTATTAAAAGAGATAATGTGCTTAACAGCTTGTGAAAAACTACCAACTGCTGTAATATTCTGACAATTGTTTTTAAAGTTGATAGAGAAATTATAATATTGCCATATTGATATTTTTTTTAATTGCATTAAAATCTAATTGGAAACAGTTTGAACCAAACTATAGGGTGGATTTTTGTGTGTGACTCAGACATTTTTGTATCAGGCATTGTACAAGCACATAAAAGAGGAAAAGTCTATCATATTTTAATGGCATTTTCTCACAGAGAGAAGGTCTCTGTCCTACCAGATGCTAAATCTTGGGGAACTTCAATTGCTTTCTTCCTTCAGAAATGCACCTTCAACGCGTAGGATCTACTAGTTAGAATAAACCTCTCAGTATGAGGAATAGGAAGAGGAAAATGTAGGAGAAGGAAAATAGGAGAAGGAAAAATACTGAACCTGGACAAACTCTGTAAAGTCAATTACTTTTAAAAAATTATTAAGGCCAAAGCTAAGTAACAAGGCTAGAAAAATTCTATTGCACTACAGCAGCCATTTTGCCTCCTTCATGTTTTTTGAGGCACAAACTTAGAATAACCCATATGTTTCCATGAAGATAAAAAAGTAAGGCTGTAAGGCTCTGAAACAGTGTATTGGCATACATTTCCCAGAAGCTGAGGCAACTGCTTAACCATTCCTTCTAGCTGCAGGAACGTTTACCAATTACAAAAGAGAAATGATGATTACTAATCTTCTTCTCCCTTGGAAAAAGGATTGACCAGTCAAAGGGTAACAACAGGAATATTTTCAAGTGCTATGCAACACTTCCCCCTCACACCAGTGATTTAATCTGTAGTACTCAAACGCTCCAATGCAACCCTAAAATATAATTTTATGGCACTGAAAATGGCTAAATGCACTTTAATGGACATTTGTTCAGACTTGTCATGGATTCTATGTTAAAATTCATACTGGGTATTTGGAAAAAATCATAAAAAAATCATAAACAGGCAACTGTTCATCACTGTAATATTTGCCACTGAGCAAAAGTAAAATTTACGTAATGATATCCACAGTTTTCTCTATGATGTTAAGCTTTTCAGTTTTTCTTTCTCAGGAAGCTTTGCCTGAAATGGGATTTTCCTTGTTTTTTCTTAAATTCTGGCTATGATCAAGGGGCAAATTCAATATTATCATTGTTTCATACAGACTTGTTGTGATATTTCCTGTAAAAAGTGTTAAAAATGTTAAACAATAAAAAAAGACAATAAAGAATGTCAGTTTTTTTGTTTTGAACCTTACTGTGATAATGAAAAAATATAAACAAATATAAATTGTCTTTTCACATTTCAACAAATGGTTGCAGAGTTACTTCATCTTGTTCCAGGAATCTGATCATGCTTGGCTGAGTCTTCTGGAGTTAAGTCAAATTTTCTATTTAGTATCATATAAAAATAGGTATCAGTCCAAGCAATCTGATGATAGGATATATGTGTTTGATAAAAAAGGGAATAAAATGTGCAAGGCAGTCTCTTTTAGTGCTTGGGTAAAGCTGGACTGTGCAGTGTGATTTTTGTTGCTTTGCTGGTATACCTGCCAATCTAAATTTTGTTTCCATCAGATGTGTCCCAAAATAGTATCTCTTACAGCACATTGATCTATCTTCCTCTCCTTTACCTAAGAGATGTAGAATACTTGTACTAACTTACAGAAAAGCTAGTAATGCCATGACCCAATCCAATGTGAGCAGAAATATCATATATCCATTTCTGATGCTGAGCAATACAAACTTTACCTTGTTGCTGTTTTTTCTTTTTTTTTTAAATAACACTGATAAAGATACAAATACGTTGTTACTAAGTCATTAACAGTTTTTGTAGATCACTTAATGTAACATGACAAAAAGGAAACCACAAACCTACAAGCTTTTTTTCTGAAAGACAAAGCAAAAGATGAATTAATGTTATACCAGTCTGGCAGACTGCAGACATTAATTGTCTGTCTTAACTTGTCCTCATGGCTTCAATTTTTGTACTGTCTATGTGTAAGCTGGGATGGATAAAACAAGATCATTCACCTCATTCATAACACTCCTCAATTTATATATGTGAGAAAGCAAAATATTATAGCTTTTGTTAAGATTCAGTCTAAATTCTCCTAGCCCTACATTGTTCCTTTGAATTTTAGAGTAGTCATCAGGGTCTGGAAGATACAATGCAGGATCTCTTCTTCCTTCCCAAGAGGGGCTAGGAGAAGTACCTCCTCAATGCTCACATCTAAATGTCACCTCCTGAGATTTCCAGGACAATTTTACAGAATCAGTAAATTCAGAAAATAGTGCTAGCTGACGATCTCAGGTATGTACAAGCTTTCGGGCTTTCAAGGTTCATTCATCACTGGTCTCAAAGGGTCCTTGCCTGGAGAGAGCACAGGCAAGGCAGTCAACCTTAAAAACTAAGGGAGAGCAAGGGAGAATTATTTGCAATACTGAAGAAACCCTTCTTGGGATATGCTAGGGAAGCAACCAATAGATTATGACAGCGAGTTGAGGGTGATGAAAAGGAGGGATAAAATGTCTTTAGAGTAGAAAATAATTACAGTGATTCCAAACTTATAAAATACTTCTTTTGTTGGTAAGGAAAAAATAATAAAAGCAACTGCATACTGTATGTTGGCAAGCTCCCTAAAGTCACTAGCTTCTGCACATTCAATCACTAGAGTTATTCCTAATACCAGATAGCACTCATCTGAAAATAAAAACTAAGGAAAAACAAAAGGAAAGAGTTTTGGCACTAAGATACTCTCCAAGTGTGAGAATTGCAGCTAATAAAACAGAGCACTTGGATTAAGTTTTTTCATTAAGGCCTCTGTCGTTGCTTTTGAATGTGAAGTTAAATCAAAGCCAGAAGATTTGTTATGGGTCAGCAAGAAAGAAGGAAAGGAGGTGGGAGTAGGGCTAAGTGCCAAGAACATCTTTAAATGCATGATCCTCTTTCTAAGAACACAGATTATTAACAAAAAAGAAAGGAAGGCATGGCTTACACAACATAATATTCTTAGAGGAAATCCTACAAACACAGATAATTATATATTTCATTTAGTTCTCCAAGCTGCACTTTTAGTAGTTTTATTATTCTAAAGCACAATACATCATCAGATACTTTCCACATTATAGTCATTTAATGTCTCCAAATTATAGTCTGGAAGCCAGAATTGGGGATTTGGTCTAAGTAACAGAGTGGTAACTGCAGGAAATGTTGTGATGGGTGTCAAGTGTTACAAGGTTCACGTTGCTGAACCAGACAGCGCAAAGAGAGATGTTGTTACAGTTCTAAAACTTTAATCTGTCCACCTCCTACTGTTTGGATGTGAACAACCCTTTAAATTTTATGATAATAATAGGATCGACTTTTTTTTTTTTTCCTTTGCTTTCCTCCCTTCCTCTCCCCCTCTCTTTTTTTTCTTTAACTGCAACAAAGCCTGGGTACCAGCTGGCTGGCAGGTTACGTACTTAGAAATGAAGAGGAGTTGGCCAAAGATTCAACAAAGACCTGGTGGGATGCTTTAATAAGCTGAGCTTGGGTCTCCAGTTACCTTTTAGGCTCCTCAGGCTCGAAGATGACTAGATGAATAAGATAAGGAAGTGCTCTTGATGTTGCCAATGAAGCCATGGAAAGTATCTAGGTCTTTGCCAGAGAACAAAGAGGTTCCAAAAGAAAGGGTCAAATCCTTCCTGGCTTTGGTCTGCAAGTCAATGGAGTTATGTAAGAGAAAATTTAGCTTCAAATGTTTTTCTTTACTAAAGAAAAAAGTCCTCAGTTTCACTGGAAATTCAAGAAAATATAAGGCTTTAGTATAAGTAGTTATAGGATGCCAAGTAAAACTGAAGAACAACAAACTCATTTTTAGCAGAGGAGGTAATATTTCTTTGATTAGGAATTTCTTACTATGTCACACTAGTCTTAAATTAGTATTTGGCTGCAGGCTGAATCAAGTCAACATCTCAAAATCTCCCTAAATAACGCACAAACCATGTATTATCAACCCAGAAATGTAACCATGTCTGTAAGAGGAGAGCAGGAGACACGGGATTACTTGACAGAGAATAAGTTGCCTTTGATGAGGGCCAAGGACAGAACCATGAGCTACTGCCCGCTCACTCAGGATGCAACAAGACATAGAGAGAAAAGGTAACGAACTAGCATGATTTCTCTCACATGAAAGAAAACTCTTACACAGAAATAATAAACGAGCACACATGCATAAGTAGAAAGAGCCTCTTTCCAAAAGCATGCAATGGCTTCTTATAGTATGTTCCTGCAAAAACAATGTAGGAAGGAGAAGCTTGCACTGGCCAGAAGCAGGAGGCTGCAATTGCTGATCAGAAGATTCCTGCAAACCCACCAGGATTTAGATGTTGTGTTTGTTTCCCTTCCCCTTTTGCATAAAAATTGGGCACAAATTTAAAAGGTTTCTAACTCAAATGCAGAAACATAATTCTTCCATATCCCCCCACCTATAAATTGGTGAATCCAGCAAAGTGGCATTTAAACAAAGAAGATGTTGAATGAGAAACCTGGAAAGGGAAGATGAAGAAAACTGTGTTGGAAATAGAAAGAATCCCAGTTCTTACATACTAAGTGGAGACAAACAGCTTGAGTCCCTTCTGCTCACTGCAGTAGGAATGTCACACCAGGCACTAATGATTGCTTTGCAGTACAAGAGAATGTCTCTGGGATCTGGCATTTCAAGTGTCAGCTATAGCACTACAGACATCCGGGCTTTCCCCTCAAAATATAAAATTGCTCGTACAAGTACTATGCATGAAATGTTCCCTGTGAAGCAAACCGAAAGGCAAACATCTATAACCATGACTTTTCACCAGTTAATATCCCATCATATAATTTGTTTTCTCAACATGGGCCTGAAAAGGTATGAATTGACTTCAGTAGGTTACCAGTGGAAGGTTGAGAACAAGATCAGACTCATGGGCACATCAGACTAGGAAGGACGAGGAATATAAAATTCTGTAGCAGCTTCTCACAAGGGAAATACATTGGGTGTACCTGTCAAGGTTTTGGCAGCAGGCAGGTTGCAGGGGAAGACCTCTGTGGGAAGAGGTGAGGGGCTGCCCCATGCCAGCTGGCTCCACAACAGACTCACAGGACACAGCTGAGACCATCAGCGATGCTGGTGGCACATCCAGGAAAACGTATTTAAGAAAAGGTGGCAAGAGTGGAAGATGGAACAGAGGGACCGAGGGAATAGCAAGGCAGAGAATCAGGAGGTGCGCCATATCCCTGAAGGGGCTGCAGCCCATAAAGAAGCCATGCTGAAGCAGGTACTTCTCTGTAGGGACTGCAGCCTGTGGAGGACCCATACCAGATCACAGGAAAAGAATCAGAAATGAAGAATGGTAGAAACAAATCACTGCACAATAGGCCAGACCTCCTGGACTGCTTGTATCCTCACTGGAGGGACTGAGAGTGATCTATGGCATTAACAAGGTGAGAGAAGAGCTGCTTGGAGTGAAGTAGGAGACTAGAAAGGAAGAAGGAAAGGAGTCTGGAGTCAAGTTGAACCTGTGAAAGTGGGAGGAAAGATGTTTCAACGTTTGTCTTCTTTGTTTCCCAACACCCAAGTCAGTAATGAAATATTTATGTTAATTGACCAAAAATTAAGTTAAATTCCCCAAGTCAAGTCTGTTTTGCCTGCTGCAGTACCTTTGTAGGTGTAGTCTTCCCAGTCTTCATTTCAACCCATGAGTTGTCTTGCTTTCATTCCTTCTATTTTCTCCTATGTCCCACCGGGAGGAAGGAGTGAGTGACTGGTTCTGTGGGTGCTTAGCTACCAGCTGGGGCAAACCCACCACAAGAATCATCAATGTAGCTGTGCTACAGCCCAAAGTATCAGCTGGCTGACTCGTCCCTTAGTGGAGTTAAACTGCTTTTGTGACAAGGCCCCTTAAGTGCCCTAGCCACTTGCCCTTACAGGAGGAGAAAGCATCAACATATTTAATAGTAAGGGAGTTTTTCACAAGGTTGCAGTCTTTGCTGTAACCTATTAATTGAGTGCCGTTGATTTCAACAATCCTGTTACTTCAATCCTACTCCAAATGGGAATCCCAGCTAGCTTGTTTTTTTCCTTTTGCTGTCAATGTGAGAGATTGTGTTTGAATAATACTGCTTTTTCATTAAAGTCAAGCATTTCATTTGGTTTCATCCGAATGTTTGGTTTAGCCGAAAAGCTAAACTCCTGTGTTTCTGACATCTATCTGGCCATTAAAATGACCAACACAGATTAACCACTTCAAGACTGCAAAGTGGAATTCAAGCAGAGATAAGCAGGAAGACGAGGAGTAAGCACTGTTCAAACCATAGTCACCTTCAAAAGCTAGTAAATATGAGGGAAAAACCCATGTCACTAACTTCAAACCTAGCTTGAAAGTCTGTAAGTTTTAGAAAGGAGTATGTAAGAAGGAAAGAGCCGTGGGTAAGTGTGAGCTGAACAAAGCAATCAAAGTAATGACAACTGATTTTATTCTTGGGAGTGGGTATCACTGATAGGTCTTTCAGATTCTTTGCCAGAGTCTACAAACTCCCAAGGCAGGCAGGCAGTCTCCTGGCAAAAAGCGTCTTCAAATCTTACTCTTGTATTGCTGGGTGGAAACACTGGGTAAACACACTCATTCATTCTTTAAAAGCAGTACTTTGTTCCATGAAAACAACAGAAATAACAACAGCCATTTTGAGAATATCTGCCACATTCTGACAGATCAATTTATGCAGAAAAATATAATGATCTACTTAAATGTTTTCTGGAATTTCTAACCTCATTACAGACAACAAACTAATTCACCAATCACACTGAAATTTTTCTGTGTTAATTTACAGTCTTTTGATTTTTGTATATATTCAAACAGCACAGGCTCTAGCAATATTTTTTTACATTCATCATATTTCTATCACCAGTTCCTCTCTTAGGACACCAATTTTTTTTATTATGCACAATTTGCTGACATAAAATGAAGTCAGTTTCAGTGGGTTCACAAGCAGCAGGCATTCAATGAAAACTCCTGAAACCTCTTCAGTTACGAACCCAATCCCAGAGTGCTCAGAACAAAGAAGGTCAGTAATGATGATCCAAACAGCTTATCACTGTCCATTTCAGATTTGTTATCCACAAATAAGAGAGGTTAGCAGACAGTCTGTCCATATGTAGGGAAAATATGAGGATGCCAGGTAGATGCTGGAAGCACAGAGACTCACTGTCTTGTGTTGCGCTCGGAGGTTCTGGATACGTCTATGTGTAGCTGATGGTAGGTAGCCTCGCTGCTGGGGGTGAGAGTTGTTCATGGGTCATAATTTATGTAAGAAAAAAGAAACCAGAGTACCCTTGACCACATTAGGCTTAAGGGACTATAAAAATGACTGCAACTGAGGCAACTGGAAAAAAAAAGGAAAAGTCAATAGGGGCCTGTAATGTGATGAAATATCCTTTCTCAAATGAGCATTTTGTGGTCTAATGTCCCAACAGAACTACATCCCACAAACCAATCCTTTTATTTGCCATGTTTTCTTATTTGAGAAAGTGGAAGTACAAAGACCTGTCCCTCAACACTCAGCCTGCTATGCTCCACACAGTAGAATCAGATGAAAATTTCAAGAATGAAAGAAAGAGAAAAAGGGCTGGGCTGGTTCAGACCAGTTACACCTCATTGCTAGAGGAGAATTCCTAAACTTTTGGAGGACTGCGTGGGAAGCTGCTTTTAAAACCAGTTCAAGAATATCCAAGTTCACAAGAAGTAAACTAATTTCTTTTGCAGCTTTAGCGCAGTTAAGTACTTGTCATTACATATTTGGGTGAGATCTTAATTGTCCAACCTAAAAGTGAAAAGATCTGTATCCCAACACTAATCTCATGGGCTATGCAGACTAAGAACTCCATCTGTTTGACACAGCAGTGAAAATAATCATCAAACCAGCTCAAATTACAGTCTATCGAGTTTTCTAAACCAAGAAACTGGTTTAGACAGTTTGTCCTGCATTACTAATCACATCTACTTTTATTGAAACTGAAATCCTGTAGGCATCAGAGGCAGTGGTATACAAAGTTTTAAAATCTTCTTAGAGATTCTGAGTCCTACTGGGGGAAGCAACACTCAGAGAGCCAAGGAATTTTAACTTCAAGAATGCAAAAATAATTTTACTCTAACTGAACATAGCTGAGATATCAATCCTTCATTTTATATACAAAAATCATGTTACTAAATTCCATATTTTAAATTTTCAAGTATAACAAATTATAAAAATATATTAACTTAAAAATCATATTTTGAGAATTATTTTACTGGAAAACCGAAAGGAAATTCAACTGAGATTCCACAGTCATCTGTCCATTTAATTCTATATTTTCCTTTACAGCTGAGAGATATGTGGCTATCCCTACGTCACAAGCACTCTGGATAACTGAAATCAATAAGGTAGAATTCAATAACAGCAAATGCATCATGTACTACTCTTAGGAAATACAAAGTTAAATGCACAAATACAAAAGGAGTAGAATAGGAGCAGAAAGCATTGTTACAGAAAAAAATTTGGACAAATGGCAGATCCATTAGGGACCCACAATATAATGTTTGGGAAAAAACGGTAGATCTTATGTTTGGGCATATCGATGGGAGTGTTTTTGGGGAGATGCAAAGGTAGTGACTCCACTGGTGAGACCTCAGCAAGAGAAGTGTGTTTAGTTTGCAGCATTACCCTAGGCAAACTGGAGGTAGTCCAAAGAACAGCAATAAAAATGATAAAATGTTTAGAAAACATGACACACAAAAAGGCTGAAAGATGGGGTTTTTTTAGCCTAGGAAACAGTATATTTAGAGGGAAAACTTAACAGTCCTGAAACAATTAAAATTATTTTCCATATTCACAAGGTGGAAATCAGGAAGCAACTGGCTTGATCTACAACACCAGTAAGAAAACTCCTTAGCTGTAAAAGACAGCTATGTCCAGGAAAGGGGTGCCAAGGAGGGGTGTCAAGAATCTTTGAAGAGTTTAGGAACAGAAGTCAGGGTCAATATCAACATAGGAGATACCAGCACTGCCACTCACTGGCCTCGCTGATCGTCGACTCGCTGATCGCCGAGTATCTGGCATTGCTTTCCTTTGATCCTCTAATGGGTAGCTGTATCTTTTTGCACTGGTCTCACTCCATTTTTTGCTGAGGGGGTGGAAAGGACGACCTGATTACCAGGAACAGGTATATACCTGAATGCTGCCTTCCAAGTCTGCGCTGTGTTTGGAGAGGATGGAGATGCTGCTTCAGCATCCAGCCCTCAGCTTTGTTATAGAGCACAAATGCAAAGCTATGCCACTCTACTGCTTACAGCTGCAAGCAAAACCAAAATTCAGCCCTCATAATGTTAAGTAATTGGCTGTGAACTCAGATGAGGAAGTGGTTTGTTCACAAGGGTCTGATTCTGGCAAAACCACCTTCCTGCTTCTCCAGAATTTTCTTTTCTTTTTTTTTTTTTTTTTTCTGGGGGAAATTTATTAAAAATGTTGAAAAATTTAAAAGCCTCCTGGAAGTGTTTAACTAAAAATCCTAAAACCCAAAATAGGGCAAAATTTTTACAAAGCACCAAAATATGAAGCATGTGCTGAGATTTAGGTGTGATTTTCTTTCTTTCGAAACAGAAATGTTGGCACATGCATGCACAAATCATAAGTAAATTGCTGTTAATAATGAAATGCTCTGCAAAAAGTACAATGCTTCCAGTAAATGTCAGAACACATCTGCTCTGTTTAAAAATTAACCATATCATTAAAGTTATATTACTAGTTAATTTCTGAAAATGTTTAATTATTAGAGTTATCTTTCCAGCTTCTGCGGAAGGACTAGAAGTATTGCACTTCTGTGTTTAAATCTTCCTCTGCCAAGTGCTTTAAAGTTTTAAGAGGCATATATTTTAAGTGATTTGGGAGATATAAATATAATAACTTTCATTACTACGCTATAAAGTCAATGAACCTTGTGTCATGGCAGATTTTGCCCAATCTTGTGAAGTGTCTTGAAACACTCTTTTTTCCCTACTCTCTCAGGCAGCTGAGACTAAAGGAAAGCTGCCTCTGGTGACAGCAGCAAATCATCCTCCTCCACATCATGTGTCTCTCTAGCTCTGGCACCGGCTGAGTGTACCAAGCAACTTTTAAGTTAGGAATGATTAACACAGCCAGACTAACCTGACTCTAGCCTTATTACCTGTTCTTAAATGCTTGCAGATTTAAGTTACATGAGGTTTCAGTTTGTTATAGCTGCCTGTAGTTTAATTTAAACAATTCTCAAATCCGTAATGACTGAAGCCAAAAGCATTAGAGGCAAGCACTTACAGGGGTTTCTATGAGCTTTGCTTTATGATTTCCCATAAACATTCTTCTAATAGCTCTCCAATCCACGAGACATTTTTTTTTCCAAGAGACTTGCATATCAGCAGATGCAGGATGATGGTTATACAGAGTCAGAACAACCTTAATCTGAGTAAATCAGCCAGGTATTATAATACAATTTGACTTGGCTATCTGTACAAATACATTCAAACAGTTAATTGCCTAATTTAATGCACATAGTAAACAGACATTACTCACAACTGACAGCACCAGGTGGACTGAACATTTCTCATTCAAACCAGATATACAACATGAAACTGAAATGCAGAAATAAATGTAAGAAGAGAGATAGTATGGAGAAAAAAACCGTTTCTTAATTATGCGGTGTCCACTTTCTGTAACAGATTGTCCTCCTAATTCACCCGAGCTTAATCAACCTGCCAATTCGCTTTGGAACAAACCAGCAGCTGCACACCCGGAGCTCTGCTTATCTGGCATACAGGTGTCCTGGTTTGCATGTTGTAGTCATCCAGTGGTTCACTCCAGTGTCAGAGGGTGCACACTGGGGGAATATAAAAAAATCCTCACCGCACAGAAAGAAAATATTCTGTCTGCAGCTTCCGGTCAAAGGAAGAGAGGTTGTTTTAAACTATTCACCGTAAGTTTTGGGAGTAATGAAGTGAATTTAGTGACAAGTTCCTGAAAGCATCCGACCCAGTTATGCAGCTGGTACCCCACTGGCTGGGATGTTGCGTTTTGAGATACAGCAAAAGAAGACAATCAGGCTCTATGGCTGTGTTTGGAGGAGAAGATAACAGCCCCTTCTGAGCATCATCAAATGTATAGGGAGACTGAGACATGCACATTCATATGGATGATCTGTAAAGTAATAACTACAAGAAAACCATGGGTCAGATAACAAGGATAATTCCTAGCTAAGCAGAAGAGCGGTAACTGTTTACCATAAATGCTATAGAAACAAATCCTACCTGGACACAGAGCTAAATTTTCATGAGATGAAAGATTTTAAATTACTCAGAACCTCATTTGACGACAATGGGGCGTCAGCCCAACACACAGAAACAGCTCAGCAAATGTTTAAGTTCAAGGATGGCCGTTGTACTACTGCTGTAAATCTCATATATCCATTAGAGAAGAAACCAAAGGGTTGATTAATTTGAGATAATAATCCTAGGTTTACATGACCTCACCTAGAAACCAGGATTCTTACCTCAAGATTATTGACTTAAACAGGTGATCTCTTGAGATATAGCTGGAAAACAAACTTTCCTTTTGCCTTGTTTCAAGTGAGTAACATGTTTTGCCAGAGTTCCTATGAAGATGTTTTGATTTAGCATACACTAGAGGTAGTTTAATGAAATTTACCCTCCTTTATTTGTCCTAGTTATGTTTTGAAAAGCATGGTTATCTTTCTTTTCAGTCCAATAAAATTATAAGTACTTGAAGAACAAAAAATGAATTGATTTTCAAAAATAATTATCATACAATAAAAGGTTCTTATTAAAAATCAATGATCAAATGTTCCTTGAAGGATTATATTCAGTTAAATCCATAGATTTCTAAAGCATAAAATTAAAAGTTCATAATCTGGTAGTCATTCACACATCTGACAGAAGTTTCTAATTTAATTCAGATAAACAGTTTAGAAGAAGTTTTAGAAGAAAGTCTCTTACATTTTTAAATTCATAATAAATAACACTTCTAACAGGCAATACTCTGATACCTAGGTCTACCTTTTCAGAACTCAGCTGAACATTCTGCTGGAGAAAATGTAATTTGCATTGGCCAAACCGCTGTTCAAACAGCCTACTGAACTGGTTGTCAGCGTGCCACCAGCCTCCCATACACCTTGCCATGCTTCCAGCTCTCTCTGGGAGTTTCTCAGCACAGGCAGAGGTTGGGGCTGTTCTGCTCCTTCCCAGCCGTGCTCTTGTCATGAGCAGCAGCTGCCTGCCCCAGGAGGGTATTGAGATGCACAGGCACTTTCTGGACAGTCTTGAGTAGGAACCACAGGTGACACAGGAAGGAAAATGTTCTGTGTTTAGTCCAAAAGTTTTCCATACTTTCTTGCAGCAGGGCATTACCATTAAAACCTAAGAATTTGAATTTAAGGGTTTTAAATTCTTTTTAAAATTCTTTTCTTATGTGTTTACTTGAATGAGCCCTTCCAAGTAAGAGTGAGACTCTCATTGGGACCTCTCTACACTCCTACAATACAGATAAAATAATAACATGGGCACTTTGAAAACAGTGAAAACAGTGAAAATTGATAATTCAACTTCTTGATGTTTTCAGTTGGCTCAGATGGTTGCCTTTACTCCTGGAATCAGGCAGACAGTGTTTTGCCCAGAAATTGTCTACGTGCCTGTTGCCTGTCCCCATCGCGTGGTCCCCATATTGGAAGCCATCTCCTGATGTAGCACGCTACTTAAATAAGCCCAGAGCTACTGCCCTACATGAGAGCTTCCCTTACTTCTGAAGGAGGTCCTGGGGTACTGAAGTAAAAAGCTTTACTAAAGATCTACTTGGATGACATAGGTTAGCCATGCGACATAAATTGAGGGTGTAGAAATGGGTATAGCAAAGAAGAATACAGTTGGGCGAACAATGTCCCTTCAAGTAGTAATATGTTTCTAAAACTGCAAAAAAGAAGCAGAAATGAATTGCGACAGGAAACTGAAGGAAAAGCAAGGAGAAAGAAGGGTAGGATCTATTTTTCAACTAATTTGGAGAAAAATATCAAAACAGCTTGAATCATACAAAGCTGATGTCCTGGAAAGATGTAATCCTTCATTTAGATCAGGACTTCTGCTATAAAACCAGAATATTTAAGTTTGAACAGCAAAGTAGAGAATGAGGTCAACTTGGCATGTTCAGTAGCAATCTGTCTCGTAGGCAGAGACTGCAGTTTGGAAAAAGCTACTCTGAACCTACTTTAGTTTAAGACTCAACTTTAATCCACTTATTTCTAAGACCCAAACTGCCTTATTTCATTTCTTATCCAAACCACAGAATTGTTCAGCCAGTATAAAGAGAGCTGGGGAAAGGTCTAATTTATATTCAGGTTTTCCTCCATACCTGCCAATGTGGTTATAAAATATTCACATGCGCATACACACATGTACAGATATCTACTGTTTATACACAGGCATATGGTCTCTGTGTCTGTGCAGCTGCGCACACATATACACATCTCTCAGGAATACTGTGTGTGTCTAACAATGGCTGTGCAGTTTGGTTTTTTAGTTTCTTAGTTACACTAGAAAGCCATTTCCTACTTATTTAAATTTATACTTGGGATGTAGGGCCTCTATAAAAAACGAAATGTTATTATTAAGTGATCATATGGGAGTTTTTCTTTGTGTTTTCATTACATTTTTCCTTGTATTACTCTATTAACTTGAATTTTGTTTAACCTGAAATTAAATGATTGCCTAAATTGGAAAAAAATCGTATTTTATAATTGAAATTCATCTTGCACACATCCTGTACATTTTCTTCACAAGTGCAGTGAGTTGCTGGAAACCACTAGCTTAAAAGGGATTGCGTATCAGGCTAAAACTAGAGCGGAGGTTGATATCTGTCATGGTTGATAGCTGAGGCTTGGGTTATGGCAGTCAAATATTGTTTGGCAGTCCCTTGGTGGGAAGGAAAGCGCAAAAAGGAGGAGCAAAACTGTTCCCTTCTACTTGTTCACTTTATACAGCGTTGAATTTCAGATCAGAAACTACGGAGAAAAAGAGTGGTTTTATTGCATACATGATTTAATTGTAGGCAATATAAAGGGAATGCAGCAAACTAGTTTGATTTTTATTTCTTTTCTTTTTTTGGGTAATGGGGCAAAATGCTATTTAAATGGAACCTATACACTAAAGGTTGTTTCCACCCTTTCAGAGTGCATAACCAAACCCACAGGTCTTATGCTTTCACATGCTGGGATAAACTTAAGAGAAAATGTAAGTACCTTTCTAGTTAAAACCACTCTGTCCTCTGTAAATATAGATTTGTTTTAACAAAGTTTTCTTTCAATAATATAAATAATGACAAAAATAATGGAGTCACCAATGTTGACTTGGCTCAATATCTGGGACAAGTATCCCCTCAGGTAAAGCTGGTAAGCCTTCTGAAGTCAGCTATTACATTATTAATCCCATCACTCATAAAATGCTTTATTGCATTTATTACTTATGTCAGCATGCAGCCCACCTTCGCACCTCAAACTGGTGATCTAGCATCAAGTGTTCTCTAACAGTATTGAAGTGCAAGGGATTTCGTTTGCTTTACTTAGCCTGTCAGTCTTCTACATGATTTCCCATCCTCAGCTGCGTACATGGATTGAAAACCCTTCCATATGGCTTGGAGAATAAACTGTTATCTTTGTACTTCCCAATATGCCGCTTGAGAATATCTTGTTTTAAAGTTGTAGTTTCTAAAGAAGTATTTTTAAAGAAAACTGACTTATATAAAGGCTCTCATTTTCTGCAGCAACATCCCTTCTTGCCCCGCTGAGGATATAGTGTGAAAGCGATACTGAGCGTGGCTGAGAAAGCACGATTTGTTTCTAAAGTTTCTGTCCAGTTAGCTTTTTCTGACACAGACCTAGAGACGTTTCTTCTCTAAACCTTAAGGAAGATACATGTTTTGCATTGAGCAAGAGTTCGAGTAGGGCTCTGTGAATCTCTCTAGTTAGTAACTAACAGAAACAAATCCATCCCTTTCGGGGAAGATTTAGCAGGTGAGCCACCCTGCGGAGCATCTGCTCTCAGTCTCATGACAGAAGAAAAGTTGCTTGATTCCCCTCCATGCAGCTCTGCTCCTGGATGACAGGGCAAGTGCATCAGGCCAGCAAGATTATCGGTAATCTCCTTCCTTGTGATAACACTGACGGATCACCATCCAACGGTTTCCGTGGGGTTTATAAAGGAGTTTTTATGACAGGGAATCACTGGCAGCAGAAGCGGCCATGAGTGCATCTGCTCTTTTCCTTTGTTCTGCTTGACTTCAGGCTCACCACATGACATATTTTAGAACCAGTACTTCAAGGGGAAACACAAATGGGTGGCAACTGACAGTAATTATTTTGTGGTACTCATTAAATTCTTAGGCATAAAGGAAGTGGTGATACATTGAGATCTTTTCAAAGAAAGTATGTGGACACACAGCCCTGCAAAACATGTGGAAAGAAATGTTTGGCCAAAAAAGATTGAGTTTGGTCTAGTAAACTCATACATGATTTGCAGGCAAAGCTTTTGCTCCCTAGATCTGCAAGAACAGAATCTCTACAGACACTATCTTGCTTCAACAAATGGAAGGTTTAAGAAAATGCCAGCAGGGAATGTGCTTATCTTGGTCTTTTTTTGCAGAAAGTTAGTATCCCTAATATGCATCCTGTGCAGGCTTGAAACAGAGAATAAACTTGTTTAAAATGAGACTTTCTCAAATCTGTGATAGTGGCAAAGACAATGACATCAAAATGGATTTGCAAAGCAGAATATTTCATTACAATTTCGATTATGCTTCCAGGTTTAAAAGACTGTTAAAATATGCTAATTGAGACATTCAGAATTACAAAAGTTTCAATTGTGAAATCTCCTCTTTCTCTGAAAACTACTTAGAATAAAGCAATATTTGGTTTCTCCTGGTGTGAGTTTAGATAGTTAATATCAAATGCTAAATTAAACATCAATAATCCTTAAGGAGCCTATCTTAGTCACACTTTTTTAATCAAGGTTTTCAATGTGATCTTAAGGTCCATTTGTTCCCGGAATATAATGAGAATTGTACAAATCTCATGCATTTCCAGGCAGAGTTCATTATAGGGGTTTCATTTATGCTTATTTAAGCTACATTTTAAATGCTTCATATGAAGATTTTGGTTCCAATAAAGTGCATAGAAGAAATAAGGGACTGTGCAAGCTAAAAGATTTTCAGTGGTAGCTTTCAGAAAACCAACCAAACAAATAAAATCCCATCATTCCGCCCCCCCCAAGCTAAAAAACAATCAACACTACATATTTGAAAACATCTTCTGGAAAAATGGCAGAAGGGCAAATGCAGGTTTTATTGTGTAAAATGTGAATGATCAATGATCAGTTAATGATCAATGTTTTAAGCAGAATATCCCTACTGGATGATGATTCATTAGTGTTATCTCAGAGAAGGAGGTTAGTGAAAATTTGATACTGAGCATCCACTATCCTAAACATTATTGTCAGAAAGTCTATTAAAGCTCATAGGTCATGGATCTAAAATTAAGTATGCCATCAAAAAAAAATTTAGCAAGAGACAAGGACAGACATACTTATAGATTAAGAATAGCACTAAAATGCATTGTATCAATTAATTTTGCTAAGATATTATTTGATAAAATAAAGCTACAATCTTCAGTGAAACATTTCTCATTTAAAATGAACTGGAGGTGGAAGTCTGAATATTAAAACCCCCACAACTCTGCTGGTTTTTGTCCTGTTGTATGTGAATCCGCCTTCAAAATGTATTTCTCCTACAGGTTATGCTGAAGTACTCAGCAAGGTAATAAGATACACTACTTTTTTTGTCTTTTGGTCCTGAAGCACTCTAGTTTTTGTCCAGCTCCACTCACTTTCTCAATATTTCCCTAAATGAGAGGTTGAGAACTGCATGGCTTAATAGCATTTCAGATCCATCACCGTGAAAAAAGATGCTGTTGTCAGTGCGAGGGAAGGGACTATACGCCACGTTCCAGGCTGCGTGAAGGAGAGGTTCACCCTAAGGACCAGCTAGCTGTACCAGGTTTTATCTCGGCTGCTACAAATGAAGCCAAACCACACCGCCACTTTATGCAGTAACCTTAGCCTGGGTCAGCGGACTGTCGGCAGGGATGCAACGCTCCCAGAAACATCTTGGCAGGAACTAATTCAAAAAACCTACTGATACTGGGCACATGTAACATATACAGGCCTTTCTTGTAACTTTCAAAACTAGACTATAAATCTCGATAGAAGTATGCCATTTGCTTTTGGATATTCTGAGGAAAGGTATTGGGATGTTGGGCATTGCTCAAATGCTCCCCTAAATTCCTTTGTAAGGGTCACCATGCCCGTACACCTTGCATAATCTAAAACACTTAGACTTATCATAAACTAGGTTGAAGGCAAAACCAAAAATAAGGTATTCTAATTTTCTTTTAAACAAAATAAAACATAGAAAAAATATAATTAGTATGTCTTTTGGTGTCTATTAAGACAGAGATGACAAAGGAAAGAAAACCATGCTTAATTCCAGCCTAAAACCCGGAAGGTCACCCTCTTCATCTTTATATTCCAGCCATTAACCTATATCATTTATTTAACCCACTTAGTATGAGACTCATACTCATATCCTTTTCCAGAAGCTGAACTCACAAAGGACAACATTTTCTACAAACGCTGCTATGACGGCGTTTATACACCCTTCCTTCTTGGGATTCCCCATCGTTTCTTCTCAGGTCCAAATGTCCTCCCATCCCTCCTCTCCACTCTTCCCCTATTTCCTGATGTCTCTCCTTTAACATCCAGGAAGAGGTCTGAGATCTCCTGTCCATTCACCAGTGGCTGGCTCTTTTGCAAAAGTGTGGATGACCACCTGTCCAGAGAGAAGGCGGAACCGGACGCTAAGCTGAGCCTGGCCAGGCTGTGACTAGTTTGCCCATCCTGAGGCTGAGGGACCAGCTGAAAAGGTGACACAGCACTGACGTTTCCAAACCAGGCTTTTCCACATCATGTCCTTGAGCTTTCACACAAACATATACTGATTACTGATGTTACACAGTCGCATGGCTGACATTAAAGACAGCAACTGTTGTCTGAGTGCAGACGAGGTGGTGAGCAAGTCACGTTGGGTATTAATGTGCTTGAGCATGAACTAATTCAGTCTTTGAAAGGAGCTGTGTTAAGTTTCAACTGGAGAAGAGACTTAACCACAAAAATTCAAATAAAATCTAGTGTATTTCATCATACAATGCTGTCAAAACTGTGTTACAGCACCTTGGTTTTCTTGTGTTTGGTGAGATAAGGTAGATCAGGTGCCTGCAAAGATAACAGAGCAAAGGTAATGGGAGTTGTGGGTGCAGAGGCAGAAGAAACATGGGGAGATTCAAGCACACGCTGAAGGAAGAGCTGGAGAAGTAGAAGTAATGGGGAAACCAGCACTTTTCCTTTTAGTAGCAGCAAGCTATGAAATTGAGCCTAGGTGACTGCCATCACATCTTAGGGGCTGACAGGATATTAGTAGCTTGTATGACTGTACTGGACTCATCAGACGTTACTGTTTGGGCAACTGTTGTTATCATCCATTTGACTGAGAAGCTACAGGTTATGACGTTATTAGAAAATTTCCATTTGAGCTCTACAATGTCAGTGTTGCAGAGGTCTGTTGTGCTACTGGGTGATGGTGGCAGGAGCCAAGCTGAACCCCACAGACACTGTGGGTATGGGGAGTGTTACAAGCCCAGAGAGCACCATGTTCAACTGAGGCTGGACCTAGATGTGTAAATCATGCAACATTAAAAAGGTTTTTTCTCCTACTAATGTGTTTTAGAGGCGCTTTGGAAACTAGGCTATGGTCTCTGCTGCTGCTTTCTCCCACTTCAGTGTCACAAAGGTTATTGTTCTTCAACAGGATGGCTGCCTCCAGCGCTGACTTGGGAACGCCAACTGTAATTAAAGACTTGGAAAAAACATTGCATTTAATGGCTTATTCAAGGTGACAAGTGTTGTCTTACCTTGGGAATGTCTATAAGCCTAATAGGTGCAGCTTTCTCTGTGGCTTTTCCTTGCTGCATCATTTGGTATTAGCTTTCTTTTGCAGGTTTTTGAGACCACTGTTTAAGATATGCACTTGGTAATCTGTGTTGAAATCATAATAAAATGTCACACTAATTTATTCGCTGGGAATATTTTGCTAGCTTCTTGCATTAATTCCCCTCAAAGCTAATTTAGATGCTTGTTGTCTGTGTATTCTGCATCTGTCTGTATTAATAATTGTGCAAGTGTCTGAACAAATGAAGACACTTTACAGCACTTAAACATCCCAAAGATGTTACATTTTCCATGAAAGTGGAGAGGTTGTACTATAATTTATGGAAGTTTTCCCATTAATCTCTGAATTGTTTTGGCAGCTAATGCCTAAAAGCAGCAGCTACCTGGCAAGGACGGAATATCTGTCAGACCATGAAGGGTGCCTGCATTCAGTGGAGAGATAAATGGGAACACTGAAATAGAGTTAAGCCCAGAGAAGGAAGCTCATCCCCTGACAGACTTGCCAAGCCTGTTTCATTATAGCTTATAGCTTTCATTGTAGCTTAGCGAATGCTGTTAAGTATTCTGTCAAAATAAACTTACTTTTCCAGCCAAGTAGCACTGCAAAATCCTGTGGTGCCACTGCTAATACTTAACTTGTTTACTTTTTTACACAAAAATACAGATACTATAATAAAAAGTCCAAGTTTTCTTAAAATGAATTTTCTAATCCAAAACATCTAGGTGCTTTTTTAATTCGTACCTTTTCTGTCCAGTCATAATGAAATGATAGTTTATTTCTTAATGTGTGTCATTTATAAAGCAGCATTTTTTTTTTCATGTATTTTGAGGGCAGAAAAGTATGGATCTTTCAAGATCCTATGGATTTCATAATATTACTCTATAGAATCATAATTCATACTCATCACTGGGGACACATACTCTGGAAGGTCTTTCTGCAACTTAAGTGACAACCATTTTGATCTCTAGAACTAATAATTATAGTATGTAACTTTTTTTGAGAAGAAAAAATGAAAATCAGAATCAGAAGACTGTCTTACAAATATAATTCCAAAATTTTGTACCTATTTAAAATGTATTCTTTCAGTTTATTACCTGTTTACTTAAAGTATGTTCTATTAGTTAACTAACTCTTGTTCAAGCCAGAAGACCAATTTATAGCATAATTGCTATAAATAGCATAATTAGAAAAAAAGTCATTGGTTGAAATAAAGAAGGTTAAAACTTAAGGAAATGTTTAAAAAAGATTTTCTTACAGAGAAAAAAGAAAAATGAAAACAGAAACCATGACAGTTTTAAATTTTGTATTAACTTTTTTCTTTCTGAACAAATTATTAAAATTTGACATGAAAAAAGGAAACCTTCCATCTCTGCCTATCATACTTGTGATGAGAACTAACTTAAAGGCCTTACGTTCTAATTCTACAGAAGACAACTCCTCCAAAGCTTCAAGATGTCTGCATGCAAGACTTTGTATCATGCTGGACAGATTTCTTTCCGCTGAACTTTATTCAGGCCCAATTGTAACTAAGGAATCAGGTTTTCTGCTTCAACTGTTATTTTTCTCTGATCGTATAATAATGATTTATACTTGAGGGAAAGTAAGACCACAGGTTCTACTCATTGTGCACATTTACAATCATATTTTTCCAATCATAGTCAACTGGGCTTTAGATGTAATATAATGCACAGAGAACAGCTGCCTTAAGAGATTCCTTTCCCATACTCATGTATTCACAGTCCATATGCTTAACTGGATTTCACTTAACAACTGTATTAATGGACTTAGTTACTAAACATTTGTGGATCATGTAACTGTTATTTCATTATATGCTAAATGAAGCTTAGTTGTAAACCTCAGATCTTTAATCCAAGGTCAACTCTTCCAGCTCCACAGACGTGTTATTTACATTATTTTCTGTTAGGATCAGCCTGAGTTCTGATACAAACCTAACAGTCCTTTGCCTTTAATTATTCTCCCTCCTCACTTCCAAGGGACTTCAGATGCTTTCTTTGTTCACCACAAGTCAGCAAATATTTTATTGCACATTCACCATCAAAATCTACTAATAGGTAAGTCCAGTATTGCCTTTTCTGTTATACGGATTTGCAACAGTACTGTGGCCTTTTGAACTAATGAATAAGCATAATAAAATCACCAGCAGAGAATGAACTAGTTGACCTAAGAGATCTTTTCTGTCTCTAATTTCTATGGGATAAAACACCAAAAGTACATTAACCTCCTCTACAATGTTCTCTGTCAAAAAATGATCCTGTTATAAGGTCATTACAGAAAATATTGAGATACATTGCAATACTGCTTACAAAATTATGCAATAAGCTCTTTGCATTTGCAGGTGATATTGAACAGTACACTGAACGGAAGTATTTGTATTTAAACAGTTCACTCAAGAAGGCTCTATGAACATACTAAGCTCTTTGAAAACCATTACAAAAATCACTCTCATTATATACCATGTAGTAACCTCAGACCTATTAAAATGAAGCATAGGCTTTTTACCAAAGCAGTTGTAAATAAAAGTACAGAATACCACTGAAGCTTATTTTAGTTACTATTTTGGGGATTAAAAAAAAAAGAACCCTATGTGGATCAAACAATGGTCCTTAAAAAAGAAATAAAAAAGCAATCATTGAATTGCATCCTGTGAGAGGAAATTGGGCCAAAATTGATCTGGATAGCCAAATTTATTATTACATGCAGTGAATGCACAATAAAATGTGATTAGAGCAAGTGTACCATCAGTCCCTTTTGCAAGATAAAGCACAGGACAGTGCAGCCTTGATGAAAAGAATCGATTGCATTGAAAGCAAAATTGGAGGGCTGTCAAATCATCTTAATTCCTATTTTCTGAATGAGTGGAGCGAGATCGTTTGATGCACATGCTAATAACCAAATTAGTGTGCTTCTGACTCAGTACAGAGTCAAGCTTCTATAAAACTTAAATACTATTGGTAAAAAGAAGGAAAAATACCCAACCCACATGAAAAAGAGATCCCACAAAACACATTTTTTTCACTTTGAATTCTTAATTAAGAGAGCTGCATTCGTCTTAATTTTACAGACATTAGGATATGTAAGTTACATCTTCACATCCCTTAACAGACATGTAGACTAGCAATATTTGCTCTCCCATGACTGGAAAGATAGTCTACTCAACAGGCACACATACATATATGCACAGCACACATAGCAAGAATAGACCTATGAGTCTCTCTGAAATCCATCACTCAGAAGTGAATAGTAAAGATTTCCTTAGAGATATTTCACACAAATTTTCCTTAGAAAGGGTTGAGGGTGGTTTCAGGGTCAGCTCAAGCCAACCTAGAACTGAACTGAATTGCCCTCAAGTCCTGCCTCCCTGCCTCCCCTTCACATTTCCTTTCAACCTCCTTCATGCACAGCAAGTGAGCTGTCGATGTGGCCAAAAACTGTGGAGACAAGGTGGCAGGGAGGTAAAGGTTACGGGGCCATGTGTCACCTACCACACCTAGAGAAAAACTCAAGGCACACTCATAAGTCTACAGATTCTTCAGCAGCAATCTGAGTTCTGTTTTGATTATATTTGTATTGCTTTTAGTAGCTTTTGGTGCCTCCCTTAACAGATGTTCAGCTTTATACCGTGAGTACGCAGGACTCTCCTGAAGATCAGCACGAGGAAGCTCAGAGGAACAGAGTGTCTCAGCAGCTACAGGTTAATGAATTTGAACTTCCCTCCGACATTTTTAAAGGCATATTTGAAATAACATGGTTCCCTTTCCAGCTTTGACTAGTGCTGTATTTTCACAAATACAAGCCTTGAGGAATGTATTCTTTAAGTACAAAAAATCAGCTGTGGTTGCAGCACAGAAAAGTGCCAGGGCAAAACCAAAGAAAGGGCATCTCAGCGGGGGTCTCTTGCATCTCAGCCTCAGAACGTGAGCACCAGAACTGTCACCCAGCACCAATATGGCATTATCCCCACCCTTAAACAAACAAACAAACAAATAAATAAATCACACTGTTACAAGGGCAGAGCAGTAAAGGGTGCTTTGTAGGTACTCTATTGATATAATTAGTAAAAAGGCAGCAAGTAGACTAACGGTTCAGGACAATTAAATAACACTAAAACCTAATCCAGCACTTTTGTAACAGCTGGATCCAGGAGTATGATGGATCCAGCAATGTCATGTTCTATTCTCAAGACACATGTTGAAGAATGTGAGGCCAAAAGTAATTATTGCTTTGTCATAGCTAACTAACCTAGAAGAAAGCTCATATTGCCCTTGGTAAGTAGGTTCAAATGAGGAGGTGTTTTATAATAATCTGTAAGATAGTAAAAGGACCTTATATGTACAGTTGCAGAAGACAATATGGACTCTTGATTCTCCTTTTTGGAAAATTACAAGCTTTGTTTTCTCCTTACTGGTGAGTCATATTCAAATTCAGTTATCTTCATTAACTGTGTGTGGTTTATATTTTTCCTATTTCTTTTACTGATTGTTATGTGAGCTTGTGGGTACTGATGAATACGCAAAATTTCTCTTCATCAGGAAATTGACTTTTGTAGAATTTAAAAAAAAATTCTTAGTGCTATTTCTACCCACGTGATAGAGGAAGTAAGGTATCGGAGCACTAAGCATAATACCAGTCCAGCACAGGTGGACAAGACAGTCAATGCTAAGCTTTTCTCATGCTGAATCTAGTAAACAAACAGACTGTATTGCAGTTTATGAGACAATGTTTCTGTACTGCAAACCTGGAAAGTTATAAAAAACATATGGAGGACCTTCAGCTTTAACATTAAGTCTTGGCCACCAGCATGATGTCCTTGATGTTTATTGTGAGCCAGGCACTTGTTTTTAATTTGTGGTTCCTCTGTAATAATAGATTGCTGGGTATGGTTAATAATATATGGCATTACCTAAAAATCTGATTGGACACGTTGTTTGGATTTTTAGGCTGTCCGCAAGCAAAGCTATTTATTTATTTATTTTGTTTTTAATTAAGATATAGAAGCAAGCAGCCTCCCATTTGTTACATTTAAAGTACAGTGGTGCACCTGTGACCTGTTCAGCTACCTCCATGTGGGCTTTTAGTGACAACATCAACTTGCCAACTATCATGCTTTCAGGGTGCACTTTCTGCTTAGTTTCATGCAGAAAAGAAAATTGTCCTATATAGATAGCATTAGGCATTTGCATTCCCACTTGTCTAAATCCTTCCATAACAGTGTTATCAAATGGTGGTGGTACGTATATAAACCTGCACCAAAAAGTTCTCTATTCCACTTGCAATTTGTACAGAAGCAAATATTTCTTTTTCTTTTAGTTTCAGTAGATGTGCTATTAATAACCATTGCCGGTAACACAGGGTCCATGAATATATGGGGAAAGCTCTAACCAGCTTCCAGACCACTAGCATATGGGGTTCCATAGTCTCCTCATGGATGAAGTAATTCAATCCAGAAGTTACACAGAACATGCTTAACTAAGAAAACATTTTCACACCATGATGAGAGAAAAACACCCTGTGTAATTCTAAAAATTCCTTGGGTAAAGATTTTTAGTAATTGGATTTATCCAGTGGATCAGACGTCAAACCTGCTAAAAAGCTCAGATGACTAGAAAATAACACCTTTCCTGCTTTCTGCTGGCCATATCAAATATACCTGGTGAGCTATCTAAAACACAGCAATACTATTTGGGTAACCTCTGGTTACTGAAGAACTATGGACACCACTCTTCCAAAACAAGTGTGACTCCCTATAGCACAATTTCATGTGTAAGAACTTGTCATGATCATTAACTGACATTTGCTAGGCTTTTGTGTCACTCATTAATAAAACTTTTAATTTAATGTGTTTATTATCAGTAGAAAAAAAATTACCATAAAGTTCTACAAATATTTAGACATGTGAGCAGATAGCTTTTAAATGCCGTGATGTTCTTTTGCTCCCTTAAATTCAGTTAAAAATTACTTTTGTCAGCATTATCATTACTTGCATTAGACCCATGAAGTCATTCAGGGTCTTCACTAACGGAATGATAAAGTACTTCTCTAAACTCCAGTTTTAAAGCATTTCATAATGAAAGTGGTGGGCGGAGCAATTTCTGTTGCACGAAGTCAAACTTGTGGTCAAACCTTTTTACCAACTCAGATAGTTTCTTGATTGGATCTGTTGCAATAGCTGAAATGAAGGATTGCCTTTTAGTAACCACTGATAGTATGGAAGTAGCGCACCCTTTAAATAGATGCATATTTATTGCACCAGACTGATACTGATGCCTGCAGAAACAGTGATACTCACAATACAGACCTCAACACGTATGCAAGATAATCACATTCATAGTTGCATATATGCAATGACAAATACAAGTATTTCCTCTAACTAGCTGACTAGATGTACCTTGGGCTCAGTAAAATGAAAATCTCCAAAAGACTGAAAATCAATAGATACAGGTAACACAGATTTACAGGTAACACCAATTTAATGGTGTTTGGCTGTTCTGCTGGTGTATCAGAAATAGAAATAGTATAAATTTTTGCAAGCTCGCAGTTCTCATCTGCAGGCAAAATGAGCTGCTCTGGGAAGTCACTTTGGGTTCCACCTGTTCACATGGAGCATTGCTACAGCCCTGCGGAAAAGGTTCATTTTCCTCAGCTAGCTTGCAAAAGAATCTCAGTGAAGTCTGCAGTAATTTGCATCATGCCATGTTCTCTGATGGCAGAGTTTCAGTCTGACCTCATTTGTGTTTGCTATATTATAGTTTTTCTGTGGTTGTGGTCCAAACCGTGTTTGTGCTTACACGGCTGCAAGCAATGCCCACAGTACTCTCTTATCTTTTTTTTTTCTGCATTGCTGACTCAGTCCAGTTTGACTAGCTGTGGTGATAACCTTATGTAATACTATGCCTGACTGAAGCAGTAAACTCTGTCCAAGGATGGTAGAAATTGTTTCATCTGAGTTCTGATATCCAGTAATTTCTTCTGTTACATTTTCAGACTTACATGTGACAGCTGGTTCTTTTAAAGCAGCTACCTATTATTTTGTTAATTCACAGTTTTTGTAGTCATTTCACCAGTTTTGCCATACAGGTGAAATTGGTGACATTCAGTTACAACATTTATCTTAGGCCCCCAAAAGTTCTTCTGAGCTGGGAACAAAGCACCGTATTTCATATTAGCATGGGGAATGATATCAAACGCTTGTTAGAGTTCAGTTGCAGAGATTCTTTCCTTCCCTCATAAAACCCATTAATTATGGGCATAAATTTGTGAAAAATATTTGTTCCCAAAGGAAAATAAGAGAACTTAGGCTCAATCAAGGTTTGGAAAACGACGCAGATGAGACCAGCCTTACAAGAAACACTCCCACTGCCAGTCAAGTGCACAGATAGGAAATGAGCACGGAGCTCCCAAGGACAGAGGAGCCGGAGCCGGCAAAGCACAGCAAACACAACTCCTAGATCAGGATTTCTGATTCCCTCTCTCTTTCAGGGCATCCGAGCAGCACTTTCAGCTATCCAGTGTCAATAATAGACCATCGTGCACGTTGTGTTAAGAAAAAGAAACCCACATCAGGCCTTTCAAACATCTCCACTGACTTGGACAGATTTTGCATAAGCTATTATACTATTACTTTGTCTCGGTTCTTACGTATGGCTGATAAATGCAGTATAGTAAAGTATCATTACCCTGCTTGGCATATAAGGAAAGTAATGCATGGCTTGTCATGCAAGCTACTTGAAGTGGCTTGTTCAGAAACAACTAGCGGCAGAACCGAGAACGCTGTTTATTCACGTCTTCATCCTCTTAGTTCTCAATTCGGTACTTTAGTCACTAAAAACACAGTTTCGTTAACTGAAAACATAGCCTTCTTAATGTCTCCTATCATGACTTTTGCTCTGAGGGGCCAAGAACAGCCTGCTTTGTTCCACCTGCATTGCTGAATAACGAGTATTCAGAAGTTGATGCAAGGTATCCAAACTAACGCTTTTGCTAAAACATGAGAATGTTGAAAGCAGTTGCAAAAACCATAAGCCAGAATATTGGTATGAAACAAGTCACAGTGGCTGCATTTAAAGTTTTAACATTTCAAAAGGAAGACCTGATAATCAAACCCACACAATTCAAGTATTTATGCAAACAAATATAGAAATGCAGAATTTTTGAAAGATTTATGGGTCAAAGTTTTTTCCTATTTAATTTCCTATTATTTAGCTATGCCTCAAAAAACTTCTCCCGCTCCCCCCCAAAAAGCTTTAGGAAGCACCAGTTGTCTGTTGTAACCAAACCTGCCCACTGGAATAAGCACGTATTAATAAAAAACGGCTTACCCTGGTAAAATTGTTAATCCAATTGACCCATGAAATGCTCAAGAAAAAAAGAAAAACATCTCAAATATGTGCACGTTTTGCATTCTTTCAGTCAATGTTCTGAATTGCTTTAAATACCACACCTGTCTGATGCCCCACCAAGCTTTGCTTCATCACTGCGGTTTATTGTTACAGAGATTTTATGTAGGCCTTACAGTGACAACATCCAAAGTTAAAATGAACAATTACATTGTCATTTTAAAAGACAACTAATAATATGGTGTTCTGAAAAAAAGGCTGTGTGGTTAACAGGCCCATAACCCAAATACACAGAAAATACTCTGGCTTTCTTTTGTACTCATTCTTCAGTAGCATGCTCCTGAAAGAAGATAACTTTTTAAACGAGACCACTGGTAATTCATACACCTGTGAATATCATTGGTTTCTGAGGTTTTTTTGCTTCATCAACAGGACAAAGATCCACAATTGGCCTGACTGCTCTTCCTTGGTAGTTTTATGAAAGGTTTGAATTGCACAAAGTACACTGGCAGAAGAAAACTCATTTGAAGCAACTGAAGAAATGGATTTGGCTTTCATAGTCAAATAAAGATCTAACTTCATTGAAGGAGAGCACTAAAAATATCATGTGTTGGTTTTCATTCTTGCAGTTATTTAAGGCAGATATTATGGAAATCTTGACAGACATTGTAATTTCATTATCTACAATTTCATGTGTGTGAGCCAGCCGCCTTGCTATTTAGGTTCAGCTTACATAACTGGGAAGGTAGCTATTCACATATAATAATATTTATTTTCACTGTTCTTTTTCCTTGTATTTATCATAATAATATCATTTTTCTTTGCTGCCTTCTCTTACCCTCACTGGTTACGCTTGAGATTAGAAAGTAGGGGATGCCTTAAGGCAGAGACTGTTTTTCTATCTGGTGAGTTTGGGCAATAATAAGTCCTACAGCTTAATAATGCTGTGATGCAGTTTCGGTAGATCTTTTCTTTGGTTTTCCTGTATTAGCAAAGTCAAGCTAAGATTATATGTTCCTCACAAAAAGAAGAGCTCTCCGTCTCCACTAGCACCCTCGCCTAAAGTAGTTGATAACTTAATGCTACTGTTAATTGGTGAACATTCTAAAATATGTCAGGACAAGTTTAAATAGGCAGCATTAATTGGGATTTGTCCCATATGGGAGTCTTCCTGGGCCCACACAGAGAGATAAATGAAAAGGCTTCTCTCCTGGTCAAAACGTGACCTCTCTAGGCTTATTTGGGCTCTTGATATAACAGGCACAGAACTAGCTAATTAGCTTGGCACCGTTTCAGACAGCTGGATTAGAGTCAGAGATAAAGTGCAGCAGAAGGCACCTCTTGGCACAGGTCCCTGTAACTCATCCCACCAGCCTGGAAATCCAGCGGGGGAGAGGGGTCTGCCAGGCTGGGGCTGGAGGCTCCTTCTGGGTCCGGAGAAACCGGACATTTGTCAAAGCCATATTTAACTATACGTGCTTATACTGCAAGCGAGAGTAATATATCTGACATAAATAAGTCGCAGGACTGGGCTAAGCTACTGTAAGTTATTCCCCCGTGGACAAATATTCTGTTACTCTTTGCAGAAAAGAGAAAGTTTCACAAACCAAAATCTGCGTTACAATCCAGGGACAGAGTGGCAACTCATACACTTTTAACTAGGACGCTCACCAGCTACACTTGCTTTACACCACTGAGCATGAATTTCGTATGGATGTCCTTTAAACTACCTGGGAAATATGCTTAACAGTTTACGCTCCTGAAGCGATATGGGTAGCGAGAGTCACAGGGAAATATTTCAAAACAAGGAGAATACAGTAGTTGGGTAACACCAGCATGAAATGTCTACTTCAGAGAAGGGTAATTAATAGCAATGTTCAGTAAATGGTTTGGCGATTAAAAGAAATAAAAGTTTCAATCAAAATCTCCTTGCTGACTTCACTGTTGTGTGTTACCTCGCAGGGAGAAATTTTGAGAGTATTTTTTAAATAATGGTTTAAATTTAACTACAGCAAGCCCTTCAGCTAAGAAGTCGTTGCATGCAATATCCTTGTGTGTTTTACAGGATTTTTGTTAATTTAAAATAGTTATGAATGTTATTGGAGCAATGTGATCACTGTATCAACAAAGTAGGAAGGAGCTTATTTAGTTGTTTAATACAATGGAGTCTACTTTGACATTCTCAGGTTCATATATTCTTTCTAATAAACCCTGAGAAGCTTTCTATTCTCTTTTTCTCTTTCAAACCCCTCCAACTCTATACCCTCCCTTGAAAAATGATATCAGTATGAAAGGGTGTATTTGCAGATTTTGTCAATCCAATAGCAAGAACACTGACAAGTGTATTCATACATTGGGGAACATGATTTTTAACCTAACTTTACTATTATATGGTCGCTGAAATATATCAAGAGATTTTAAACTTTTATCTTGGAATAGAACTGTGGCAGGCTTGCATCGTTTCCCATCCACATCACATTCTGTGTGATGTGAAGGGATCCACAGAGCTTTCTTTTCTCCTCTCATTACAATCTTTGTCACTAAGAATGAGCTATCCAAATTTTAATGCCTCATATATTTTGTCAGCCGTAGTGGTGTGCTGCACTACTTTGACCTTTTTGATTGGCTTGCCATTTCAGTTCTTCCTATTTACAGCTTCATTAACCTGTGGGGGAGAGGTGGACTGGCTAACCAATCAACACATGGTGTATTGAAAAGGTCAGCGTAGTCCAGCCTATTTATAATCCCTTCACAGACCACATGCAAGTGGAAGACGTAGAGTTCCCCATTTGGGATGGCAAAGTAACAGCTACAGGAAAAATGAAGTGACATGAATTCACTCCGAATCCCAGACATTAGGAAAATGAAAGGAAGCAGAAAAACCCCTCCAACTCCATTTAGAGAGATACTGCATTTGTCAACTTGCAGTTCTTCACAGAAAACATTTGATCTCGACTAGATGACACGACCCAGATAAGTGAAATTGACACTTATTACTATTTTGAATTAGTCTTGAAGTCAACTCTAAAAAACATTTCATTGCCTGTTTAACATAATCCTGGGAAGAAAGAATGAAAACTGAACAAGCTCTTTTACACAGAGAGCTTTTTAAACAGGAAATATCTGAAGTTTGCCAACATTCTTTTCTATCGACTTCATTAAACATCATCTTCCATATGAGAAAACATTAGTAATAGTTATGTAATTAGTGCCGTTGTAAGATAAATAATTCAGAACTGGTTCATAAGACAAACCTCTATTTAGACCACAAAGAGATAGCACAAAATTTAGACTAAACATTGAGTTTGATAGCAGAGGGCACTGTGCTATAGGAGGCTCTGTCTTTCAGATAAGAAGAAAAAACTAAACTAATGGCCACTTATGATCACTGAGGTTGTTTAGGCATGTTAATCTGAGTGACCTGGACAGATTCCAGCTTCTGTAATTACAGGTCTCTCAGTGTACCTTCTTTTCCCTAATCCTAATTGTTTCGGGAGGACAGTGGGGCAGGGGGAAAGATAGCCTTCCTTGCTAAATACCTGAGCATTCCTACATGAAAGGGAATGGCAGTTCTGCAGTGAAGAGTCCAGAAAATCATTTTACATGCACAAGTTTGAACACTGGTTACGAAACTATTTGGAAAGTAACATACAGCAGAGAAATTTTTAAAAGCAAGATTTCCCCTACATTCATATCAATGAATGAATAATTCCAGCTCCAACTAGTATTTTGTCTGTCTTTCTTGCAAAAGACTACTTCTCTGTCCAGAACAAGAAAAAAAAAAGTCATTAAAGAAACAGATGAAATAGGAAATAATTCATTCAGCTGTTTAGATTTATAAGGTTGTCATTGTGTATGGTTTTATTCTGCCTATCCATTTTAACCCTTTTGGCATACTTTCTTCAGTCTTCTCAGCTTCCCACGTTCACTACTGGTACATGTCCAATGGCTGTTGTAATTTATTTATTTAAATTTTATTCTTTATTTAAATTGAAGTAGCATTTAGGAAACAACTAATTTCACAGCCACGTTATACATGTGTATAATAGAAGACTGTAAGGTCTAAGGAGAAGAGATGTAAAGACAGACATTTTCATCACCAAAGCAAATGGACTAAAAGATCTCCTTAGAGTTACACGGCATGCTTGTGGCAAAGGCAGAAAATAGCACCGGCCTCCTGAATGCCCATGCAGAATGATTAAAACAGCAGTATCAGCCATGACAGTCCTGTAAATGCTTCAATTTCTAAGCAAGGGAAAATGTTAAGCACAAAAATAAAAACAAAAATAACATTGAAATGGCTAAAAAGTGGCAGAGCGGTAAGTACAAATAAAGCATGAATTAAGTCAAACATTTACAGCAATATGAAAGGTTATACACCTGCTCCACTATATTTAGTGGCTACACTTGGAACATACACATGTGATCTCATCCACCTGAAGAACACAGTGAGAAAATTCAAATGCTTCCATTTCTCTTCCAGTTAAAAATATTGAGACTATTAAGGTCCCATCCATTTTGACACTCTTTAATATACTTCTAAGATGGTAACTATCTCCTTGTCTCAGAGAAACGAACTCACCCTTTCATAAGGAAGTTTCACATTTGTTGATTGCAAAAGACCATATCTGATGTGAAGAAGCAGAACACAATAAAAATTGACTAATCTTAGAAGAGTGAGACTATCAATGCAAACTATAAATAAACAAAATCTGAGATTGCTCTGGCATATCCTTTATATATATACACATATGAGGATTTGACAAAATTCTTGTTGTTGCATGACTTCTCTTCCATGTGTTAGTCACACAAAATGGTTTTGAGAAGTGTTATATTAAGTGGTCATTTTGGCTTTATTTACCACAAAATGAAGCCGCAAAATAAATTAGATCCTATTGCTAATCAGAGGGATCTGCTCCAGAGAAATACTCTGACATATTGGCAACTTGGTAATGTGTTAAATTTCTGTAGGCCAGTAATTTTTCTTGGCTTCCTCTACATAAACATCTAATAGTAAAAAAAGTAAATCAACACAGTTTTATTGAAGTCTGTGTTGATTTAAACCATCTGAAGTTCTGGCTCAGTACTGAGAAGAGATTATTTGTTATTGCAAGCAAAGCATACGTAAAATGTAGGATATTTTATCTTTAGAGGCTTGGCTGGAAATGTTGTTCTTGGGTGCATGAAGAAAACTGAATACAAACATTTTGAACCTGAAAAAAATGTCTTCAGATTTTATGACCTCTGAAGAAAGAAACTGATTGATTTATATAACCTAATTCTATATCCATGGTTTTATTTTTATTGCTTATCAAACATGCTCTCTTCCATTATAAAATAAGCTGAATCCTCGCTCAATTAAATTCTGTAATATATTAGCTGATCCCATCATAATTAAGATTTCTTTAATTCCCTTGACCGTCTTCACTGAGTCTTAGAAATGTCTTGATCAGACACTCCTGAACCTACACAGCTGTCTGGACTCCAAATAGTAGCCAGCAACAGTGGACTCACAGGAAAAGCCAAGAAAAAAAAAATCAAAACAAATCAAACCAACAGGAATTCTAATCATTAATAAAGACAAATTTTTGCTCAGTTCAGCAAAAAGGAGGTAGCTGATTGAAAAGTACACCACAGTGATCTTTGGTTCTTTATTCTTACTACTGCAATCCTGAATGCTTTGACTAGCCATACATGTGTCCAATTTTTTTGCAGGATATAGATAAAGTTAAAAAAAACCCCAAACAACACCAAACATTAACAGGAAAATAAATTGAATGAGTACTACAAACAAGCATTTAGGAATGTAATTCCATCCTGGTGTCTTTTACCCGTTTGATACAAGAACAGATTTTTCAAAGATGAAAATTGAGTTTTCTTCTTTATTGTTACGTAGATTATATATATAAGAAAAGGGACACAAATGTTTTTTCTCACACATTATTTTTTTTATAATAATATAGTCAAAGTGGTTATTGATTTAAATTAATATTGCAATAGCTACTATTTGCAAAACCCTTGTCCTAACTACATCAACAAGATGTTGCTATCTGACGGCAGCGTTTGCTTAACTTTATGCCTACAGTAACTTGTGGAGTCTGAGGAATCACATGCCACAAAACAAAATTCTGCAGAGATTCTTTGGTCACAGTTGGGTTGAAAGGGGGACCCATTCCCATTCACTTACTCCTGTCCCTCCTCCAGTGAAGCACTACAGTTTTATGGGACACAACATTTTTTTAGAGCTCACTTGTTGACACTCATAATACCACGAAGATGGGCTGGAAATTATATTTCCAGACAGATACATGTACGGTTAACATATTTTTGTACATGCATATAGTTATATATTTTATATTTGTATATAGTTAATGTGTGTAAATAAGTGTGTGTATATATACAAGTACACGCTCCATCTGAAGTTACTCTGAAAGGGTTAGAGACTCTTAAAAGAAATACTCAGATAGAATTATTTCACTTAATTTGATCTAACTTTTTTTTTTCAGAAAGTTCCAGTTTACTAAGTAGGATTTTCAGGTCTAAGATATACTTTAGAAAAAAAAAGAATGAAAATACTGCC
>NW_010565369.1:19881-26699 GCF_000687285.1 Phaethon lepturus | reverse complement strand
TCTTTCCCTTCCATTCCCCAGTTCCAGAACTTTCCAATAAGGCATGAGATCTATAATGTGTGTCAAATAATTAAGTATTTGGTTGATAAACCACAGATGTAGGAAACCAAAGTTTAAGCTCCCGATCTCCCTTTTTCTTTATTATGTCTGTCCACGACAGAGCTAGACTCAGTAACTTTATTCTACTCTGCCACCCACCAGAAAAGGCATAATATAGCCTATAACCTGCTGGCGATAGATTCCACTAACGTGAAATACAGAAGAAGAGGTTCACATTCATACTTCAAGTTAAGTAAGCTGAACATGACTTACCCAACTGGGTAGCTGACAACTCTTTCCTTCTCCACCACACCATCCCTTGGAGCTGCCATACCATAAGTAAATGCTAAATATCACTGTGTAGCTAAAGACTTTAGAGAGGCCAAAATTTTTACAAAATTAATTGCAATGTCAGCAAATCACAGTTTCTGAGGGGAGGGATATTTGCCACAACTTGCCATGCTTCTGAGGACATCAGGAAGCATATGAGAGCAGGAGGTACTCAAGTACCTTGGAAAGACCATTTCCAGTGTTACTTATTCATTCTGATGAAGCACCACTTCTACCTGAAGACAATTTCTGATATTCCTGAAGAAATAAAAATAGTCTACAAACAGCCAACTACTTTATAGGGGTAAAAAGAATTCTTCCTGGCCCATGCAGGCGACTGTGAAGCATGGGTTCTATTAAACCATTATACTGGTTTAAAGTGAAACTTCCTTCGTGTTTTATGAGCATCCCAAAAGCAAGGCCGGGAGCAGTGTTGACTCAATGGCCCATGAATAATGCCAATGAACATGGGCATTCAGATATCAAAGTTGGGGAGAACACCATACAGAAACCATTACCACATAAATGGATTTTTTTCCTATACATACACGGATGTGAGCGACTAATTGAAAAATACAGTATTAAAGCTGACTTTGTAAGAAGCAGTCTTTTCAGGCCAGATTTTACAAGCAATTTCACCTGCTTAATTGCAAAGTTCTCCATCCCTGATACATTTTTTAAAAGATAAAAACTATACAAGTACTTTTCCGGAATTATAGGCTTCATTCTGTTTGCAAATGCCTATAGATAGTTTCATAACTGCTGTAACATTGACATGAAATTTTCCTGTTGAGATGAATGAAGTAAGGTTTAGTAAAACAATCAACTGAAAATCAGGCAAAACAGAGCTTTTAAAGTGAAAAATCCACTTAAGTTTAGGCAAAAACCTTGTCTTAGTTATGAAAAGAGCAAAGGTTTCCTTTAAGTATGCCTGCATATTGCCAGGGCACTGTTAATAGTTCAGGACATTTTTTTTAAATAATACTTTATTCCATAGAGAAGCACCAAAAACTAATTGTATTTACCATTTTAGTGTCTCGCATTGCCAACTGTACCATCTCTCTTACTTTGCACTCTACATTTTGGCAGGGGCAACATCCAAGAGCTAAAATAAGGAATATAAACACAAGCAGAATCATAAAATGGTGAGACATTTATTCTTGGATACAGATAGGTAAGAATTGTCAAGCAGCAACCATTTCCCCAGAAAGAATAAACTGAGAGGTATCTGCTGCCCTTCCCCTGTTGTCCCCTTAGGAATCGTAGATATGAATTGAGATTCTGTATAATGCCAACAGAAAGGGGATATTGCATCCATGAACTGCAAAAGGCAATGTCTGTGTACGATTGCCCTCTAATAAGATTGTCCACACGTCCATGGGTTTACATACCTACGTCTGCGCACACAGACGCGCGACAAAGTAGCTACGGAATAACCTAACAAAAAGGAGGTAAATCTAAAACCTGTCAATTGGGTGTAAATCAGGTATAAAATGCATACAGAGCAACTGGGGAGATGAAGGGTACGATAGATCTCAGCTGACACAAGGCGTGCCTGCAATAGCAAGCCTGCAATAGCAAGCAGGGGGGTGAGCAGGAAAGGGTTTGTGCAACAAAGCAGTTGTTTCTAAGGCCCCAAAGCGCACACCGTAAGCATTTCAGGGCGTTTGACTACGATGAGCTCTAGTCTGGTCCTGTGGATCTTCTGGGAGGAGCCAGGTTCCTGTGCTCCAAGACTGCTTTGCCGAGCGAGTTGAAGAACAGTCGGTGAGACGACAGGGAGACTTCTTTCCCAAGAGGAAGCCTCTGCTGGGAACTGAAATGCTACTGTAGGCACACAGCACTGTGGTCTGGATTGTACCTGGGTGAGAAATTGCAGATGCTCACCCCTCTTCCACAGTGATGATGGAGTTCGTTTACAGGTTTCTCAAACAGCCACTGCCACATTCTTTCGATTTCAATCACAAATATTTAGTTGATATAATGCTGAGAGAATGCAATTTAGACATACCTCACTGTAGAATACTAAACTATTGCTTTTTCCTTTAGTGAAGAGTTGAGTGCTACCTGAGCACAGTGGTTCTGTAGGTGAGCTTTCAGAGAGGCAAAAGAAGTAGAATGCATTTGTATCACTTAGAAAAACATTAGACATTTTGGGGCCATTTTCATACAACCCACAGCAAAATAAAGTGCTGTGGGAGTTTTTTCCTTAGCTGAAACATTTCACCAGTTCATTTCTTGGAAAAGGATTTTATGTGAAAGCATGAAACATAACCACTGCTTAAACGGTTTGTCTCTAGGCCAAGGAATGATCGCTGCACTGAGTGGGCACAGCACTTTACATAGTTGGTGATTAAATGATAATGGCAGCATTTCAACAGAAGCAACATGAACTGCTTATAGCAAAAGCAGAAGTCATGTGAAAGAAGTGGAGATCATGCTGGATGATGCTAGGGATTCCCAAAAAGCGAAAAGCGTTTTGCTCATACTTCTCCATCACAGAGATGAAGTGAGAGATTGCTTAACTTCTGTGTCTTCCCACTTTTACGTTCATTTTTGTCTGCATCTCTTACTGATTTTGCTGTTTCTTGTGCTCTCTTTTTAATACGCATCTCCTGGAAAGGGCAGAAGTTTTTGGGGATTTGTTAAAAGGTAGATATTCTCAGTGTTAATAACAGCATGCCTGAAGCAGCCAAGTTATTGCTAGAGAATATTTTTACATCAAAATGTTATAAAAAGTGCACCTCTGGAGGATTTCACTAGGAGATCACATGACAGTTGCAGTTTCTATTGTATTTCACTTTACATTTGTATGTCCATTTGAACCTGAAAATCTAATCAAGTTTTAAAGAAACAGGAGGATAAATACCTACATGAAAATGCACAAATGCTACATATGAAAGGAAGCATGAACTTGCATTGCTTGCATTTGCAAGTAAATTCATGTGAGTTCTGTGCCACACAGAGGACAGGATGGTGGTCATAATACCCAAAATCATAAGAAAAAAACTGTGTCATAACTTTCATTAAAAAAGTGCATTTTATTTCATTTTAGAAATTTTTAGGCTTAAAAAGGAGAGTATTTTTGTGGATAATGCTCCACAGATAAATTTTCAAGCTGGGGCTAACCATGAAATAATAGAGTTTTACAAAAAAAATTGGGAAGGCAGCAGCAAGAGTGTGGAATAACCTCTCCACAGTTCTATCCCTCTCCAAGGAAACAAAAAATATAATCGTGAGACATTTGCCACCACTTCCTTCACAGTCAGCAAAACTTGTATCTCAAACAAAGAAGCAAACCTAGGAGTCAGCATCAGAACACACTTTCATATTCATGTTAAAAGTGTCTTGGAATAAATTCAATTGCAACATCAGATTTCTCTCCTTTACTCTTTGGTAGATGAATAAACACATGCTGAGATTGAAGCTTCATACAAAACATTATGAAAGGCAAAGAAATAAAGATAATCATCTGAGAATTAATAGATGTCCCCAGTGATGCCTTACAAAGGCAAATAATGACTAAACCATTTATTTATTGTAGTTTGTGATTTTACAATGCAAACAAATGTGAACTTAGAGGAAAAAAAAATTATGATGGAGCAATAAACTGACAAGGAGATTGTTTTCCATGCAATCATGTTGCACACGACAGAGAGATATTATATGGCCAGATTACATAGTTATTCCTAGTGCCTCCTGCCCCACCAAGTGGACTAATAGTGTTATTTTTTATCATAAATTTGTATATTTTTTTTCTTTCAGGACTAAATGAAGTATATGTTCCCATGGCAACAAAAGATAATTCTTTCCAAATTTAGGTCTGAGCCTTTAGCACTGAATTCCATGGAAGCCTACTTTCATATGAATCTTTGAAATGTGCTATTAAACAGGCAGTTTTAATCTGCAAAGCTCAAAGATGGAGGAGGAAGAAATCGGTAATATACACATGGCATAATATGCACATCCATAAACGTACCATAAACTTCAATTTCTTAATCTTGTACATCCCCTGAAAAATCTATTTGACATGTCTGCTGCTGCTTTTTGCAAAATTTTTGTTCCAGAACATGACAACGGTTGTTTAGTTTACAGTTTTCTAACAGAGCACCTTGCAAAATGTGATATAGTGAGTTCCAGCCTTCTAACAACGAGCACAGATGTTAGGAATATTTTATTTAGATGAGCAGTTAAATACTGTTTCATCACATGACATTGATAGGACTAAAGAAAATTTCCAAGGACAAGAGCAACAGGACAAAACCAAATGCCAATTCATGCTCCAAAACCTTAAGGAAAAACTTACTATAGTATGAAGAGCTGCCGATGTCATCTATCTGGAGTTCTGTAAGGCCTTTGACATGGTCCCCCACAACATCCTTCTCTCTAAATTGGTGAGATATGGTTTTGGTGTGTGGACTGTTGGGTGGATGAGGAATTGGTTGGATGGTCACATCCAGAACCTAGTGGTCAATGGCTCAAAGTCCGCATAGAGATCAGTGATGAGTGGTGTCCCTCAGGGGTCTGTATTAGGACAAATAATTTCTAATATCTTCATCGGTGACGTAGACAGTGGGATCGAGTGCACCCTCAGCAAGTTTGCAGATGGCACCAAGCTGAGTGGTGCAGCTGACACACCTGAGGGACAGGATACCATCCAGAGGGACCTGGACAAGCTTGAGGAATGGGCCCATGTGAACATTATGAGGTTCAACAAGGCCAAGTGCAGAGTCCAGCACCGGGGTTGGGGCAACCCCTGGTATCAGTACAGGCTGTAGGATGAAGGCATGGAGAGCAGCCCTGCCGAGGAGGACTTGGGTGTGCTGGTGAATGAAAATCTGGGCATGAGCCAGCAATGTGCACTCGCAGCCCAGAAGGTCAACCCTATCCTGGGCTGCATCCAAAGCAGCGTGGCCAGCAGGTTGAGGGAGGTGATTCTGCCCCTCTACTCTGCTCTGGGGAGACTCCACCTGGAGTCCTGCGTCCAGCTCTGGAGCCCTCAGCACAGGAAAGACATGGACCTGTTGGAGCAAGTCCAGAGGAGGGATGTGAAAATGATCAGAGGGATGGAACAGCTCTCGTATGAAGAAAGGCTGAGAGTGTTGGGGTTGTTCAGCCTGGAGAAGAGAAGGCTCGGGGGAGACCTTATTGCAGCCGTCCTGTACCTAAAGGGGGCTTATAAGAAAGATGGGGACAAATTTTTTGTCAGTTGCAATAGGACAAGGGGTAATAGTTTTAAACTAGAAGAGAGTAGGTTTAAACTAAACATAAGGAAGAAATATTTCACAATGAGGGTGGTGAAACATGGGAACAGGTTGCCCAGAGAGGTGGTAGATACCCCATTGCTGGAAACATTCAAGCTCAGATTGGACGGGGCTCTGAGCAAACTGATCCAGTTGCAGATGTCCCTGGCCACTGCAGGTGGTTGGACTAGATGACTTTAAAATGTCCTGTTCAACCCAAAGATTCTATGTCTAGCATGGGAAGAGTTCCATGTATAGAAAAACTGTCATCAGTTCAATTCATCAAATCTTAACCATTAATTCATGTCCCCTTTTTAAAAAGGTACAGTCCACATCACCTCCAACCCCTGCAAAGCGAGTCAGATTTCTTTCCCTTGTAGGTGAATGTGTCCCTTCACTCTTCTCATAAGAACGCCATCTCATGGTTTGTCCTTTCCCACCCCCGTTTTCATTCCCAGTTTTCAAAGACTAAGTTACCTCTTTAACACAGATTACTGCATGCTTGGCCGCATTTGTAGTGTTCTATTATAAAATTTTAAAATAGCTCAGAAAAAGGCTAAAGCATATGCTCAGTAGTAACCTTAATTTAGACCTACACAAGCCAGATAAAAATTTATCTTTGTAGAGCTGAAAGGAAGGTTAAACCATAGTAAGTCCCAATTTTTTTGGCTACAGGGGGTCTCATTAATTTTCCATAACCAAGCAATTTTCATTACGTTCATAACAGATAAGTCCTCCCCTCTCCCTCTTGTATTAGAGGGAGCTTTATAATACATCAGTATAACACAGCATTTGTATTAAAGTTTCGTGATTTCTCAGAAAAAGCATCTCACATATACCATTTAGATTGTAATACCTATTCTTCCCAAGGACACCCAAAATGACTACGTTTATATGTAATGACCTCTGTCCATTGATATTTAAAATAATATCAACACTACAAAGCATGAAAATATTTTGCAAATACATTCAAATATATTCAAGATTTGAAGATACATTCTTCATTAAATAAAGATACATTCAAATATGTGTTCAAATAGAAGATGAAAGTATCTGCTAACATTCTGGTAAGGGTCAGTGCAATTGCACCTCAAAGTAACTGGACATTACGACGTGAATGGCCAGTAACTCGAAAATTGCTTTGTTTTACTTTTATTGGGATTTTACTCTGGTTTTGCTTAGTTTGGCCCAACCAAGGAATCAACA
>NW_010565369.1:0-19850 GCF_000687285.1 Phaethon lepturus | reverse complement strand
TGAACAGCAGTAGATATGGTGACAGATGTAGCTTCATGCAACCAGGAAAAGACAAAATAGCATAGTCCACAGGAGAAAAACACTAACAGCAGGCTGCTTCATGTAATTCTCTGAAGTCACAATTTTTTTTTTTTCCTTATTAGGAGGAAGAGTAGGAGCACAGCCTAGTCAGCATAAAATACGGAGCAGGTTTCCTATTGTGATGCATTCTGTTTACAAAGATGGTATTTTTGCAGCAAAGTGTAATATCTAAGCAAATTTACTGAACTGCATCCCAAATGGCCAGTGTACTTTATATGGTTCTGAGACTTCCCACAGCCACAGAAAAAGAGCGTTACACAAATTGTGTTTATTGCAGTTCTGTAGAAGCAAAACGTATCCCTTTAAGATGTTTGTATATTAAATATCTCATACCTTAAAAAGAACACACTGACTGAAGGCTCACTCTATTAAAAATGTTTTCTGAGATGTTTAGAAGAGCAACTTGAGATTACAAAAATACTTATTTAATTTTTTTTATTCTTTCCTGCTCTTTCTCAAGATATGAGAGTTTTCATCTTCCTCATTATAAGAGCACTGCATTCAAATGACAGCTGCTAAAAATGTACATCATTCATGCCCTCACAGTCTGAAACATTAGGAATGATGGAGCCAGTTCTGATCGCAAACATCTAGATAAACCCCACCATTAATCACATAGCAAGGCTCCAACATTTTTTTACAAAGTATTCCTCAATATATGCTTGCATTTCAAAGACCAGTATGTGTATATATGCAACATAAACCTGGAAGACATCCAGGATGTGTTCCAGGGTTATTTGATTTTTAAAAGTTGTCACGAGGTCAGGCTCATGGAATTATGCAGTAACACCAGGAATGGCCATTGCAAAGCATCAGCCGCTTTAGATCCCGCTACTATAATCTTTCTTACACATTACAAGACAGCAAACCCTGAAATAGGTGCTGTTATATACTGGAAGCATTTCTGAAGAGTTGGCAGTTTTTTAAGAGCTTAAAATCAGTATAATCCAAACTATTTCCCTGGTTACATTTCAGCTCCTCTGTGCCGATTAAACCCTCCAGACAAATCATATAGAATTGCAGAGATATACTGCTGAAGCCTTTTACATTTTTACTCCCTTTTCAACATTCAGTCCTGAATTATGCATTTAATGTGAACTCAGAAACTCTTTAAATATCTCATCATCTTTTATTTAGAGATAGCTTAACATGAAAAGTCCTGTTAGGAGGATTTGTTTTACATTTTTAAAGAGCAATACTTCCTTTACAGCCAAGCCTTAAGTGGCCTTACTTAAAAGCAGTCTTAGCTTCTTTCAGGAGATTTTATTGGATTTGCACTCGTGGTAGTAAAAGCTGTTTTTAAATGGCTAAATCAGTAGTAATACATTTTGTTCATCTGTGTTTGCCTCAATGTTAATGATTCTTCTAGTTAAAAAACAAAATAAACCCTCCAAAATACCAACAACGTGCATAAACATTTATTTCTATGTTTTTTTCTTCCTTTCTGTATAGTGTTTCCAGAGATGATCAATATGGCAATTTCCTGCCAACCCAGAAGGCTAATTACCATTTTCAGAGGCTGTCAAGGCAGAATTATTAACGTGTTCTGAAAATAAGTCACAGAGACTCATTGAAGAGCCCCAGAATATGTTTCTTTGTCTTTTCCTTGGGAAAATAGGCACATTGTTATGGTTTATATGAAGAAGTTGGGTGGTAGCACCAATGAAATTCAAGTAGCTGTGGTGCAAAGGCAGAGATCCTTAAGCATTTGGCTGAAAGGGGATGTCATATCATTGTGAATATATTTTGTTTTGTGTATTTGTAACTAATTTCTCTCAGCTTGAAATGAGTAGTTCTGCAGTGGTTTTCTGAGGCAGGGCAGATGCCTGTATTGAGGATGTCCCTTCTCACACTGCTTGTTAAGAGTTAAAGAGCTTACCTATAGGACTATTTTTTAGTGTCTCGCAAGTATGAATAAAAATAAAACAGTTCATCTCTTCTGCAGTAAAATCAAACTGAATGCACATTCATCACATCATCCTCTTAAAGCAGATGGTGTGTGCTAATCTGTGGATTTTTAAAAGAAATCTCTGCCACCTGTGCAAGCGTGGATGCGCTAGAAACACTCTTCACAGCTGGGGTAGCATCCAACAGCAAATTTTTCTGGCCTTCACTGTTGCAGTATCCTTAAGAGAAAGGGTTGTCCTCTGACAGCAACTGCTTAGCATTTAGTTAAATGCGTGTTGGTTATCCCATCCTTAAAAAAAAAACAGTGGGTGGTCTCATGGAAGAAAGAAGGTGTTTTACAGAAGGGATTTAGTGAAGAACAGGCAAGGAGGAGGTTGGTAAGGCAAAGGAAACGGAAGGAAAAAAAAAAGTCAAACAATGTTTGGGGAAGAAAGAAGTAAAAGCTTTTAATAAGCCATTTAAAAACAAAGAAAAGAAAAAAAAAGTGTATCATTAAATTCATGATTTTTTTGTCACCGTGTTGTAAATTCCAAGGAAGAAGGTTTTTTGGTTTTCCTTGAGGATCACAAACAAGAGATAAAAGATGTTTTAGCAGAGATGTTCACTACTAGCAGGTGAGCACTTTAGTGCATCTTAAATTCTTGTAGAGCTTCTTCTGGCATACAAGTTTTCTTTGTGTCATGTATGTAGTCGTGCAAGCATATGATCTGCTGGGTTAAGTGTACTACAAGCTCGTGTTAGTGCACCCACAGATGCCAATTGCTCTGTTATAGGGGATACTTGCTGCAGTGCTACTGGAGAGATGTGCTCAGGCACAGTCTAAATCCACTGGGTATATTTCAGGAAGCAAACTAGAAATTACATTTCCAGAAAAAAATATAATGTCCAACATCAGAAATCTTACATAGCTTTCCTACAGAACTCCTTTATATTGCTCAGATGCGTAGGCCATTACGAAACAGCAAAATGAACGGCAGGGTTTTGCCAAGGTAAGTGAGGTGGGAGATCTCTGGTTTGAGACTAGCATTTTGGGCCTTTCAGAGATAATATTTGTCAAAATTGGCAGGAGAAAAGTTTGAAGGAAAGCTCATGGGGGCTGATGGGGAAGAACACTGTTATGGATTTTCTCACAAGAGTACTAAAACAATTTTTTCATTTCCATCTTGGTTTAATCCAGCATAGATCCTTGTTCTAGCTGACATTTCTGAGGCTCCTCAATGTAGTGGGAGCAACCCACATAAATAAGATGGAAGTTTCATGTAACATTAACTATTTAGGACGGCATTATTTCTGTCAAAACATGTATTTATTAGAAATGGATAAGTGGAAGAGAAATCCTTCTATTCTTTTTATTTTATCCATCTCATAATTTCTAATTAAATGGTGCCTGTATCTCAGTGACACTGGCTTTTGGAATTAACTGCAGCTCCTATGATAAGCTCTTCTCTCATCTAAAATTTAAGCTATTTAATTTGCTTAATAAACTTAATTTTATAATACTTAAAATTGTAATTTAAAAATAGTAACACAACCTTTTTTTTCAATAATGTGATCTGAAAATAAGCATACAACACACTAGTGAAATTTGTTTTCTAAACTGATTGAAAGTTTCAATATCAGTATTTTATATAATTCGAAGAGTCCATGAGGATGTACAGTAAAAGTGGCTAGATTTGTTGTATGGTATAGCTATTTTTTAAATCATAGGGTAGATTTTAGTAAGAAATAAAGCCTGTTCTTTGAACACTGTATTTTAAATACATAGAGATAACTGAGGGGAACAGTGATCAAATCAGCAGATATTATGGAGAAATTTTTCTGCCATGATATCAAAGCAATGCCATGCTCCACATCTTCATGTCAAGGAGGTTAAAAAGTAACTAGCTGAAAATAACTTCAGTCTCACCAAGTGACCCAAAATCACCTTCAAACAGAGTTTTTTTGTAAGATTACCATAAGATGCTCTTCCTGGAGAGTTTTTAAAAATACGGTCTCAGCAACTTCAATAGCTTCCTTTGAAAGACCACCCTATGTACAGGGTTTGATTTCAAAGGATTTGCAGTTACATTTACATTTAGTGGAGTTCAATAGAATAAGCCTAGTCCAACATATAACAGGATTTTACTTCATTGTTTTTACTGAAAAAACTTCATTAAAAAAGCAGAGTTGATATTGCCAGGAAATTTTAAGATTTCCAAGCATTCTAATATCTTTGAAAGCAAACCAAGAAAGCTTTCTAGAGTAAGATTTTTTTTAAATCACCATATAAATGTGAACTAATTGTATGATAGTGGAACAAGGTGAAATACTGAATATTTTTAGTGACAGTGTCCTTATTAATTAAGGAGCAAGCATGACACCTCCATTAAATACCAAAGTATCAAACTGAGCACCCAGTACTTAAAGGAAATTTGAGGGTTTCTGAAGTGTACACTAGGTGACAGCTTGCCTGAATTAAAAATAAAATATGTGTAAACTTGCATTATAATTGTTTTAGAATAATGTTCATCTGTTGTGAAAGAATATGCCCAGTTTTGAGCGTGTTGTTTTTTCTAGAAAAAAGGCTGAATTTAAAGTCTCAAATCATATTGAAAAAATAAATCACCATGTGAGGGTCCCAGCACAAAGAAAATCTTGTTTTTATACTTCTAATTAGAAGTTTAACAGTTTTGCGGTTTTCAGTCAGGGATGTTAAACCTGTTTACAGCAAAGGCCCTCCTAAAGAGCTCCGGTAACTACTGGTAACTACTGCTTCACTGTCCTTTGCAGCTTTAGGGTCACAGTTGACTGAGTATTTGGGAGCTGCTTAGCATGTACTTTTATGATAAATGTAAAATTACGAAGTGTGCCAGCAGTGCCAATCACCTCCACAACGATGAATATGAGGCAACAAACGAAACCGATCTTCTTCAAATAAAACCACTTTGGGCATCCATTTGCAGCCAGATAAAAAGTACAGAGCAGAGGAATAATTACTGTGATACACTACACCTGTGATATTGGCATAGGTGTCAACAGCCTGATGACACCTCAGACCTTCAATCCCAGCACAGCAGCATACGATTTAAGGTGTAGGCTTGATGGCACTAGGACGTTCTGAATTCTTACAGTAGTAATCTTTGGGGGACAGAAGCTATGTAATGATACATACATAGGACACTTTTTTGGGTTTTTTTGTGAGTGAAAGCTGGTTCAGTACACACCATTGACCCCAGCTAGTCTACCTGAGTTTGGATACAGGCAACCACTTCTCAGTGGTACCAAACACACCAAGGGCACTTTAAAATACCCTTCCAAAGCCAGTGCTCTTCAGGTCAGAGGGAAATGAGGAACATGTCTAGAACCAACATCTACTGAACCCTTGTGAACTTGTCACATTGTACTTGCTGGAAAACAAGTTGTTCTTAAGATGAAACCATGTTCAACTGGATTGAGAAACATTCTTGAAAAAGATGGAAAAAAGTAATTCTTAAACTGAGAGCAATCCATGGCATAGTTCTCCAGTAATTTGGGGGAAAAAAAATCTTATGTGTACATAAGCAAGTATAAAGTATAAAAATATGAGCCAATGATATCTGTGGAAAGGTAAAGCTTAGCACCAGTACTAACTGTCACAACAATTCTTGAGGTTATGAATTGCTGTTCAGAACAAGTCAGCTAGCCTAATCCAAGCCCCATGTGGTCAGGATGACAGGATTTTAGGTTAAAGTTATTCCTGGTTGGCACTTGATCATCCACTGTGGACAAGGCAACATCGTGAGCGGCTGCTGAAGAGAGCCCGCGCGTTGCTGCTCCTCAGCTCGCCAGCGAAGGATGTGACTGCCAGCCCCACAGAGCCCATGTTGCCTGACCACCATAGTGACCCCGGGGAAGCAGCAAAGCTCTCCCCATGCTCAGTTAATAAGGTTTATGTAAACCTGAAATGCAAAACTGCCATGGATTAATTAATTCTCAAACTATACTTGGTGGCTTGAAACACTTTTCTACACTTTCCTAATCTTCTTCCACAGTTTGGGGAAAAAACGAGGAGGAAAATAAAAGAAGAGCTGAAGTGTTAAAGAAACATTCTGCCACTTTGTCCATTTTTTTGTGTGTAAGAAGGTTCACAAAAGAAAGGCTATGAAATATTTCGTGGTTGTTTTCTCTGTGTTGAAAATTATTGGTTTGGGATTCAAAATACAACAGTTAAATTTGAAGTAAATTGATTTTTTTTGTGCTGTGCAGTAAAATCTGCCATTTGCTATAAATCATAATACATAATTTTTTCCTAAAATTACAGTAGGACAAAAAAAAATCAGTAAAATATTTACTGTCAGTAAACGTCTAGTGACAAATTAGTATTATCAGTTTATTCTTGTTAATTTAACATAAACAACAAAAAAAATTGCTTTAGTAGCAATACTTTTCCTAGTAAAAAAAGACATTACTGTAAACTATACATTTAAAATGTGTAACACAGTTCTGGCAAGCATATGGGCTCTGATTGTCAAACATATGCCATAAATTCATAGGCAGAGTCAGGGCAAATCATTTGACCTTCTTGTGGCTCAGACAATCCAGCTGTAAAATTAGATGAAAGCAGAACTGAAAAACAGATGCTGCTGCATCCAATTTGAGCTTTCTTGAATAAACAACATCTTAAGAGAGCAGAATTAATGTATTGTATGAGCTGCAATATTTTTTCTGATGCTTATTGGCACAATGCATAAATTAAAATAAAAAACCTGAAAAATTTTGCAAGCCTGCTGCAGGTATTATATTCAATTTCCTAATTTACAAACTCCTTACACGTTTCCAAAGACAGGCAGTAGCTACCTGGAGAAATGAGCCTACTGGCCTTTGGCAAGGAAGGTTCGCCTGGAGTGAGTGGAGTACTGTGGTCTAAACCATCTGTCACATCCACTCTGGACTGTCTTAGAGGGGCATCCAGAGAGAAGGCCAAGCCAAAACACACAACATATGCACTGATTTGGTTCATTTTCTAGGCAGCCAGCCACCTCAGAATCTCTAGCTGGAATTTGAAATTCTTCTTTCCTCTCGTCAAGGCATAGAGAAATCTACTTTTTGCTCATATCTGGGTTGCCAGCTTCTGCTGGGCTCCAGCGTGTTGGCAGCCGATAATAGTGTACTGCAACGTCCTACCCAGCAGGCTCTGCCTTCCCTGCTGGGAGGAGTCAGTCACACCTACGCTACCACGGGTGTGCATTGCTCCTTCTGCATCTGTGCAATCGCGGGCGGTGGAACCCTTAAAAACCTTAAAACCAGAGCTTGCTCTCCGTCAGTCAGGCACGTGGAATGTGAGCAGTGGCTGTTGCAGACACCCATGTGGGAATACAAGTTTCCACCTTGCTGGTTTTGGACTTGCTAAGAAGTTTATATTGGGAAAGTATTTAAAAATTCTGAAGATAATTAAAAAAAATTAAAAACACAATCACCAGAATGCACACCCACAACTCAAGTGTGCTTACTTGTACTTGAAGTTGGGAATGTACACTACCCCTATCAGTGCAGCACAAGATTTTATTTCAGAGGCAAATGAGGCAAACATATCTGAATTTGCACCTTTTCTGTTGACTTTCTTTTTGGAGGCAGGGAAATTGTATTTTGATTATTTTCAAGACCATAATTTGGAACAAGAATATAAATAAAAAATCCTGACAAGTATATCATCTAAGGAAGAGCGAAATCTGGTGTGCTGCATGTTTTTTTCTATCCTATGCCATCTGTTGACTACACAAAGTAAAGTACTCAATGAATTCAGTCAGAGCTGCAGGCCATGTTTGCCTCACTCATTTTTCCAAACCAGAAATCATCTCCTGTTTAGTAAATGAGTTGCCTTGCCCTGCCCCAGAGGTGGAAGGTGCTTGCTTAAACCAAGCAACCATAAAACAGGTTCTGACGTTGCTATAGATATTTTAGAGCACTAAGTACAGAAGTATGGGGTCCTCACTGATGTCTCTGGGTCTAGGACATATTATAATTAAACACAACCGAACACTAAAACAAGTCCCTTTTTTTTTTTCTTCATAATGTTGTCTGACGACTGTGCCAACAGGTATAGTTCTCTTTACAAATAATAAGGAAATACTAGTAATTAGTGTACTATATTTTTTAGTGTCAGCAGAGAAAATAAATTCTTCCTAAATATATTAATCCCCATTTTGCCCTAAAGGACTAAAGCTGATGGAAATAAATGTCTCCCATAAACACCTCCTCACACCTTTGGAACTGTTGATGAGGAAGGAGTTACTATATTAATTATCCTGTCGTCTGAAATTTAATTCATGTAACAATATCCAATATCATGTCTTAAGGGCACATTATATTTTCAGATAAAGATTTTTTTATTATTATTTAAAAAAAAACCTTAATTTTGAAGAAATTTGCATGGATTCTCATAATTTTATCTGATTTGGTTCTTTCATGAAACTAATCCATCACTTGGTTACAAAGATAGCTTTTGCAGTTGAATACTACTTTGCCAGGGAATGTATGCATATTTTATATATTCTTGAAAACAGAGTTTAAAGAGTAGTGAATTCCCTAGAAAGCAAGCTGTAGAGCAATGAAGCCAAATTATTTGTTAATAAATATCACAGTTTGATCAAAAAATAAAATACAGGCAGGAAAATTGCAAGCTATATAACAGTACCCAATTCCACTAGAAAGGCAAAGAACACAATAAGTTTCACTGATGAGACAAAATACTGTGCGTTTGCTCTTGCCTGTTTGGATTATATAAACAGTCACAAACCAACTTTATGTACATAAGTGTATGATGTTACAAAATCAGTTTTGTTAAAATATGATCTAACACTAGATGTACAAAGATACTTTTTAGAGAATGAACAAACAAAAAAGACAGCATTACTTATTTTGCAGAGAAAGAAGATTGCAGCAGGTTCAAATAAGATTAAACCCAGCCTTAATTCCCTAACACTTTGAGCATTGTGGATAGTAAATATTTGCCTGTTTCTAGCTATCTGTGAATTTTAATTAAACATGAATGTTTCTGTTGAATGGAGTGGAACTTAATTTGATATTCCAACACAATCCTAAGGTCTTAAACATCAGGTTAAATGTCTCAAGTAGTTCAAAGGTTCTCTAAGTAGAGAACAATAGGATTTCATTTCTTTGTAGCAATATTTTAGTAGCAACGACAGCTTTTTCAAATGAGACACAGACTACAGCAACAAAATTCTACTTCACATGATACAGAGCTGCCTCTTTTGTGGGGGGAAATTATTGGATTCCCAGTTCCAGTTCAGCCATTTCAGCCTCGGTATCTTAGTTCAAATGTTTATCTGGACACAGCATGTTTGTGTAAGAGTAATTTCTGAGACACTACTTAAAGCCCTTCCCCAAAATCTTCACCATCTCATCAAAACAACTTAAGGTCCAAAAGAGGTCACACAGTTAAGTCATCTTTTTGGAGGGCCAAGGAACAGCTTGTAGCCGAGAAGTTGCCTAAAAAGAGGTCTGCCATGGCAACACATGGCCAAGCTTCACAGAGTATGAGGCCATAAGGGACCAAGTGGAGAGTTTGCCTACACATTTCTCCCCACGAGACATTACAAAATAGCTTATGTGCAAGGCAAGGAATGCCCCTTGCACTTGTGTCTTCTAGGGTAGGGTAGAAGACAGACTAAAAACAGATTCAGTGAATAAAGAGCAACAACTTTCTAAAAGTTTTAGATTTTTCCCTTCTTCTGTGGTTAAGATCTATTTTGTACTTGACGCATTACACCTAGCTGAATGACTATGCCTGAGAAGGTAATGTAGAACAGCCTAGGGCCATCAGCTTCAGCTGCACCTTGGCTGTTGGTTTATCCACAATAACAGCAAAATCCATACAGAAAAAAAACTATTTGAGGAAAGAAGACTCTAAGACTGCTGTGCTAAATGGAGGACCGGGTAATGCTTATTAAGAACTGGTGGTCATCTATATAGACCATGTCCAGGTACTTCTTTCTGCCAGGGAAGGCAAAAAGGGGCTACATAGCACTTCAATACTAGCAAAGCTGTGGATTTGCAGCAAGACGGGTGTGGGTCTCCTGTGTTGCATGGAAGAGAACCAGAAAAAAATATTTTTTGCAAGTACTATTTCAGTGTAAAACATGAAGTGATTGTGGTTAATGTATTTCTTATTCCTGAAAAAGTTAGCCAATAAGCACAAAAAAAAAAAAAAAAAAAATCTCAAAATCGGGAATACGTCCAAGAATGTAAATGGCTTAAGAATGCAAGTTACTGATTTCACAGACCAAGGCAGGGACCTTCAGCAGGCCTTGGGTGTCCGTATTGGAGAGAAGAACATACAGGAAAAGGTGGAGAGTAAGGAAAACCTCAGAAGAATAATTTTTCATATTATGTACAAGGTGCCTTTAGGAGCTTCTGGAAAGCTTTCAGCCGAGGGGCAGAGAAAAACCAAACTCTTCACTTGTGTCACCAAACTGTGTTTTTGCATATCTCTAGCTCTTTAGTCTTCCTGCTAACCTTTTAGGGAACTTGTAAATTACTATTAATTAGGAAAGTTATTCTTAGACTATGTTACTGTACAATATTACAACCATTTTTCCAGAATATGTTAATGTGCAACATTACAATAATTTTTCAGACCCCAAATGAAAAAAAAAAGAGAAAAAAAGAGAAAAAAAGAGAAAAAAAGAGAAAAAAAGAGAAAAAAAGAGAAAAAAAGAGAAAAAAAGAGAAAAAAAGAGAAAAAAAGAGAAAAAAAGAGAAAAAAAGAGAAAAAAAGAGAAAAAAAGAGAAAAAAAGAGAAAAAAGAGAAAAAAAGAGAAAAAAAGAGAAAAAAGAGAAAAAAGAGGAAAAAGAGGAAAAAGAGGAAAAAGAGGAAAAAGAGGAAAAAGAGGAAAAAGAGGAAAAAGAGGAAAAAGAAGCAAACTGACTTTAACAGCTAAGAGTTCATATTGTTTTGGTTCACTTTTTACAGAAAAATTAAAACGTGGCAAAAAAAAATACAAAGTCCAAATATCTTTAATTCAAACTTATGGTCGATTTCCAATTATATGAATAATTAATAATTTTTTTTAAATCAGTATCAATTCATAAAGTAAATGCAGATCAAAGCCATCCTACATTAATAAAATATTTAGCTACATAGTACCCCTGAACTGAGTACTTTTTTGTTGGAAAGATAACTTAATTGGTATTCTGACCTTTCACTTTTAGTGCTGACCTGAGGCTAACAGGAAGGACAGTCATTCTGGAAGTGTGTGACACGATCTTAAAATTTTTATTGTCTCTAAGAGTCATCTACATTCCTAGTCAAATGGCCTGCAACAATTAAGCCTGTCTGTGGCTATCTAGTGCACTGAGGCAATGTCAAGGGCTTCTTCTATTATTTATATTTTTTTGTTCAATTTGGCTGATGTTTGTTTTGGTGAGACTTGACTGATCTCACTGGAAACTGTTCCATTTATCCAGATACAAAGTCCAAAGACAGTACACAGGCAAGGGGTGGCAATCAGTGAGCAGAAGAGAGTTTTTTGCCCAAACAACACCCCTGGCCCCGTCCAGCACACACCAACAAGCAGGGTAAGAGTCATCTCCCCTTCCCCCATTCCCCATTAAATGTAGTTGCAAAATGTCACATACTGTGCTCTCCAGAGATGGAAATGTTATCACAACACAGGTCAGTAAACTATTGATGGGACTAAGCTAAGTCTACTGATGTTCAGGGAAAGATGTGTGGCAGCTATTTTGTATGACAAACACAACTCTCTTCTGTGTTGTCTTTTTCGTTCACTTCACAATGCTTCAATGTCAAAGCTTTGGCAAACATGGGATCATACTGTAAGGATGTCTGCAGCACACATTTTAGAAAAAAGAGAAGGGTTTTTGTATGTTGCAATGTTCTAAAAAATTAACTTGTAGTTTGTCATTCCTTAAAGTGTCAGAGCCATCATACTGCTATAACTTCAGCACATACGCAAACGATGATTTGCAATGACTAGATAGACAAGTTTACTAATGTTCTAATTATGTCACTGCAAATTAAACATACACTAGTTTAAATTGCTTTGATAATGCCTGTAGGGTGACTATTAGCAATGAGAGCAATATCAGGTCAGACATTTGGGTCACAGTGTGTCAACCTTTCCTAACAAAGTTGGACTTTCATCTGATTTTAGCTTTGCCATAACATAGGTTTTAGATAATAAGCTCAATTTGTTTGTGGAAGGAAAAGAAAAACCCAAAACCATTGAGAGCATACATGTAGTATATTGTTATGTACTGTAAAATTTAATAATTTTTTCCCTCTCTATATATGTCTGATTCTGTCTGCATATGATCAGTGTACTGCTCAACTATGGATAGAAACCACTTGAAACTGCAGACTTACAGCGTCCACCCCACCACTGCAACCTAAGACAGGCTTGCAAGAAGATCTCCTCATCTCCTTATGGATTGACCAAGGGCTAGTTAAAATGGAAGCTCATATTCTTTCTCATGTTTTGACAGAGAAAGCAAAAATTGTTCTGACATATTTCTGAGAAATGGGACAACACTGAATATCTCCTGCACACAAATGAATACTGCAATATGGGTAGTCATGGGACAACCTATATTGTCCTTGTAGATATTACAAAGCCCACCCACCATATGCCACAAGGAATTTTGTTCCTTCAAAAACCCTCACTTCAGGGCAAAGTCGTTTCATCAGCCTCCTCATCAAATAACTTTTCTGCAAATGGTACAGTCTGAGTTTCTAAAGTGTGTACTAACTGCAGTATACTTATCTTAAATTTACACACACATGTGTTTGTAGGCACGTGTGCATGTATATGCACATACACGTAACCACACTGTATGCAAACATTTTTTACTATACACTGGTGATAAAAGCAAAAAGAAAAAAAAAATCACTTTATTACTTTATGACATATTTCCACTGATAAGTGAAACTCAGCCCCTGAGGCTCATTCACCTATGCTGGCACCACATTGATCAGGCACTTCAAAAAGAACTTTTTAGGGAGAGGATTTTGCTCTGTGTAAAACCACACATGACTATTGTTACTAGGTCTGCTAATGAAAAGATAGCAGCAGATGGTATTCTCCAGGCAGATGCAAGAGAGCTATGCCTCCGCAGCTAATAGAACATAAGCCAACTTAAAACCAGAAGTCCTGTGAAAGTATAAGTGCAATCCTGAGCTTGAAAGAATAAGCCTTCTGTATATTCAGAATATATCCGTTTTGGCTGCACTGGCGTTGCCACACAGCTTTTAGAGTGTCCTGCCACTTCATCTGTGGCTAGAGCTGAGGTTGTGCCTACTTACAGTCTCCCATATGGATGCGGATCATCAAACTGTTTAGCTACGCCCACGACATCAAACCAAACAGGCCTGCACTAGGGTGTGATGATACACATTGTTGACATTCTCTTGACACGTTTGGCCTGTACCAACCAGTTCAATCCAGAAAATACTCAGTGATAATTTAGGGGACTATCACAGATCAAGAACCACTCTCAGCAGGCAGAAGAGACCAAGCCACTCTGCTTTGGGAGGAAGGGGATGTCATGGTTTAGCTCCACCCAGCAACTGCGCACCACGCAGCTACTCATTCACCTACCCATGTCCAGGAGGGATGGGGGAAAGAATCGGGGGAAAAAAATTGTGGGCCGAGGTAAAAACACTTTAATAGGACAGCAAAGGAATTATTATTATTATTATTATTATTATTACTGATTAAGGAATATACAAAACCAAGCGATGCACAACACACCAGTTGCTCATCACCCAGTGATGGATAGCCCATCCCTGAGCTATCCCATTCCTGTCCCCCAACCAACTCCAGCTTATATACTGAGCATGACAGCATACAGCATGGAATATCCCTTTGGCCAGGCTGGGTCAGCTGTCCTGGGTCACATTCTTGTGCACCTCCCCGCTGGCAGAGCGTGGGGAGCTGAGAAGTCCTTGACTGGGTACAAGCACCACTTAACAACTCAACCATCAGTGTGCTCTCAGGCATTGGAACAGGCTGCCCAGGGAGGTGGTGGAGTCGCCATCTCTGGAAGTGTTCAAAAAACGTGTGGATGTGGCGCTTCAGGACATGGTCTAGGGGACATGGTGGCGCTGGATTAATGGTTGGACTTGATGACCTTGAAGGTCCCTTCCAACCTAGTGATTCTGTGATTCTGTGTTATCAACTTTATTCTCATACTAAACCCAAAATACAGCACTGTACCAGCTACTAGGAAGAAAATTAACTCTACCCCAGCTGAAACCAGGACAGGGGGCAAGAGAGGAAAGGAGGGAAATTAACCATATGGAAAAAGCTGCGCTACGCCTTTTATCTGCAGGGCCAGATGACAGGATCTTCTCCACCTATTTGCTATAATAGACATAGCCTCTAAGGTCTACCTTCCAGATGGACAAAGCACTTACAGTGAAAGTATGAAAAATGTGAAGATGCAGGATTATGACAAACTGCTTCCTTATAAATACAATACTCGAAACAGTTACTCAGGTACTCATGTAACTACATCAAAGGAAATAAATAAGAAGCAGGTATGTGAGAAAGTTATAGGGTCTAGCCATTATTATGCTCCTGGATCCCAACTGTACCTTATTTTGATTCTCTGGTACTGACCCTCAGATGTCTCGGCTGCTATCCTGCATAAGGTGAGGCTTACAAAATGATCCATTGAAAAAGAAACAATCGAGTTGGTTCAGTACATTTGAACAGATGGTTAAAAGGGACATCATGAAAACATTTAAATTCTCAAAAGGATATTGATTAAATGTAAACCAGATACTTCTGAAGTGTTCGGATAGCCCAGATTAATTTTTTAGGCAACATAGAGAAAATAAATTCAATCAGAATATACATCTCATGAAGAGAGTGGAAAACATGAACCTCAATTCAAGTAGGAGGAGGCAAAAATAACTTACATGATATAGAAAATTTTCTGACTCAATAGAATTTAGTAATAGTAAATTTGCCTACTGCCAGACACCACCCTCTGAAAATTAGCACTCTGATCCAGAACATAAATTCTTCTGCATGTACAGACAAATGGTAATGGTAAGCAGCCTAGACAGTGTGAAGAAAATTGTACAGATGTACTTTTGCAAAGAAAAACTGAGTATTATATCAGAAAGCAGAGAAGTGGCTTTTTCTGTGGTTCGAAATGGATTTTTAAAATTATGTTCTTTCTGTTCTAAACCTTCTCTGCCCCTCCTCCCCATCTACTTCATTGGACTGTCTAAATCTCTTATTCTATGTGAATGCCTCATATATTTGGCTAACTTACATTTTGGAATAGGTTTGAGTCTTTCCCTCAGAGTACCTGCAAATTCTTCCTCAAATTTACTATTTACTTTGATATTATAAAAATTAAGAAAGAGCATGTTATCAAAATAATTCTAAGAAGCTCAAAGAGAGAGTTTTGTTCAGATACTCTCACTGATATAGGGTACACATCACCTTTTGATGGAGAAGTGGGAGTTAAACATGGTTTACAAAGGAAAAAAAACAATCAAACTCCCAACGAAACATTGCAAAATCTCCTTGGGGAAGAAAAAAAAGTTACAGTTTCTGTATTCAATCCTGGACCACAAATAATCTGAAGACTGTTTAGAAATGAACTATGCTGCATTTGCATCTTTCAACCATATACTACACAATGACCGTAGGCTTTTATATACATAGGGGAAGCCCTACGATAAACAAGGTGATTTATCATGCTCTGTCTTCAAGCTAAGGCTTGATATGCATTCTTAAGTAACTGCAAAGGGGACCTAGGCAACGAGGTTACTTGCACAGGTAAATTCCTTGAAGGTTTGCCAGAAAGGGCCTTGGAGACGGAGAGGGAAAGAATCACGACAATGAACAGTTACAGCTATGTAATCAATATGCTAAGAGGAGTTCTGAACTTGCTGTAATTGTCCATCGCTTGGTGCAATGCAGTTACGATTCTTAAGAAGATTTCACTGGCATTTTTTTTTCCATCCAAGTCGTACAAATTTGCACCTTGCGTAAAGACCACCTCAAAATAATTTCAGTGAATATTTGGTATCACACTGCTCTGTGCTTTTTGTTTCATATCAGAGTCCTGCACAGGCCTGCAAAAAACAGGATACAATTTATACACTTGCCATCTGTGCAGGGTATTACTATCATAAAAAACGCACAAACACCTTCTGGGGTGAGATTTCTTGGCAGTTATTACATAAGAGATATATACTGAAATGCACACTTCAATCTATAAGGGTCTAATCCAGAACTTCTGGAAGTCAGTTACAGAGTAATCATGTATTTTGCCAGGCCCTTGTGTTTACTTAAATTTTTGCCCAGTCCAGCGATTTTGAGACTCTATTCCCGTCCAGGCCATTCTGCTCACTCCCTGCCTTGCATCAGTAACTGACAGGGCAAAGTGTTTTAAAAAAAAAAAAGAAGAAAAGAAAACAGAAAAGTAACAACGTACAAATACAAACACCCAAAATGTCGCCAACCACCACCACCACAAAACCCCACAACCCACAACAGCCTAAGAACAAGCTACAGAGTATAAATACGTATCAGCATTGATTACAGGAATATTGAATTTATTGCACTTCAAGGGGGGAAAGAGAAGCAGCTTCTCCTGCTTACCGATTAGCATAGCGCAGAGCTAACCAGAAATTAAAAAAAAAAAAAAAAAGACACTCAAGTCCTGAGAATTTCAACACGTCACAGACTCAGAATCTGCGTTTTTCCGGAGTGAATGTGAAAGGATGTGGTGAGGCAGCGTACCCTGCACAGCCTCCCAAAAAATGACTCTACACCACAGTATTTACTATCCAGCCAGAGCGTTGCTGTATGACTATAGTGGGACTGCTCCAGTGTCAGAAAGTGGAGTGTCTTCTCTAATTAACAGATAACTTTTCTTTGATAAGATGCCAAGAAAATAATAACTTTGCTACAGCAAAATGTAAAACTCTGACAAAGGGAGGCATCTATCTGTTTCCACACGTCCCATGGTGATTAGTTTGGCCCTAATTAACGGTAGCTTTCTAAAGTCAGAGATAATTGCTGGCACACATAATGTGGATTTCAATAGCTAAAATGAGCAGTAAGAAATATTCACTTTGAAGCTTACCTGACAGAGTGCTTAGACTACAAAAAGTTAAAGAAGTACCTTGAATATAGTTGATAAATGAGATTCCTTTACTGTCTTCCACTTTCCATCAGTATTTAAGCACTATCACTTTTAATGCTTCAGGTCTGGGAGCTTTGTCTCTTAAAGTCAGGGATTTATGGCAAGTGAGAAATGTCCATATTAAAAAGGTAAAAGGAGATTCAGATTATATCCTTTTCTGACCGTTATAATTAATAGCTGGATCTTCAGTTGTAACTAATTGAATGGAGGTCAGTGTGTTGCCATGGTAATGTCCTAGCCAAGCAATTTTACCCATTTTCCAGTCTACTGCCCCTTTGCATAACTGCAAGTTATAAAATGTTTTAATTGCAAGATTTGCAAATGATGCAACATCTGGGCTACAGATTTACATATAAAGGAAGAAAATTAATGGGTTTATTAACATATCTGTGCAAATCCTTGAAGTACTGGACATAATTACTGAACACCAGCATTTTCACTGATCATCCGTGTGATGTGTTGGAAATCCATACAATTCAGGAAGAAAATTGCAGATGTGTATTTTCCTTCCTCTATGCCACTAGTAATTAGAAGAAGTGTCATTCTACAGCTGCCTTGGAATAATAGAGAAATAGCTTTAGTCACTTCACCAAACCAACAGTATCACTTATTTACTTGTAACATTGTTTTATTTGATTAAGTTAGAAAACAGGTCATGTTAGTGAACTCCTAAAATTCTGGTTAGTTATTTTGATGTCATTATGTCAAAAACAGACATCAACAAACAGAAAGCAACAAGCCCTCCACTCTGTATATATATAAGCTTATTTTAAAAAAGATAATTTGCTTCTCACTAATCAAAATCAAATGTTTCCCTGAAAAAGTCATCAACATATACATGTGGGATTCTAACATCACTCAAGAGTCCTACAGTAGTTGCATAAGAATAATAAAATTATTTATAAAAAAAGCAAAGAAAAATTGTATGCACAGTTAGGAAAAAAAAAAGAAAATTTGTATACATAGTTAGAAATACCAACTACGAAGTTAATGTAGTTATATCCTGGTGGAATGAAGAAAGTATAGGCTTGCATTCTGGTTGTCCTTCAGTATAGCAAAAGAGCCAAAACCTCCCTTGCCATGAAAGTTACAGATTCTGTTGCTCAGCAAAAGCAACATGAAACTGGTTTTCTTTTTCTCAGAATGCAGCAGAGTGGTCATGCAAAAGGTACAGATTGCTACCAAAAACACCTCAAAGACAGTGGCAATTATTATGTCTTGCCACCCAACTTTCCCCACACCCCTTTAGCTGTTGAAGGACTCTGGGCAAAACTTTCAACAGAAACCACATGATTTAGGAATCCAATATCCACTATTAGAAATGGCTTAGATAATGAAGTCATTCCAATTTAGCTTCCTAAGTACCTTTAATTTTTTTTTATTCAATAGTAGATTTAAAAAGTATAAAATTCAAGGCTCAGTTTTGCAACAGCTTCCATTTCTGGGTACTATGAACTCAGATCTATTTAAAGTATAGCTGGAGAACTTGTGCCGGTATGCAAAATTTAGAGCCTGTAGTAGATTTGGAATGGGACTTACCATATACATTGGAAAGATTTTTTCCACACTTACTGACACTAAAACTATGGGGCTAAGAGCAATATTTCCACACAATTTAAAGATTAGGGCTTTTAAAATATTTTCCACCCATATGAATTTACATAAATGTCTTCTAATACTAACTCATCATAATGCAAGAAGTAGCTATTTATGCTGAGGTAAATTTAGAATCACTTCTGAAAAGTTTGAGGTGGCCTTTTTTATTTTTTTTTTTACTAAGTTATCATGAACTACTCTTGTGTTGGTACAATGTCTTTGTGAGGGACATAGAATCACTCTGTTCCACACATCTGCAAAACAGCCCTTTTTCAACGTCCTGACTAGAAAAGTCTACTCCCTTTCACGCATTTCTTTGACGAAAATTCCAGGCAAGAGTAAATAACATATAATTATATTTTTCTTAGATTTTCAAAAGGAATAACTTAATAAATTCTGGACCTTACAGAATAATGAAACAAACAATTTTAAGTTTTCTGAAATGCCCACTCCAAACTATCCCACCAATGTAGATCTTAGCATGACTTTTGGAGATTTCCCTGATTTCAATATATTGGTACCATAATTGCTTTAATTAAATCCAGACAGTGTATTCCCCCCCCGCCCTGCCTCCTTCCACAGTCCTTGGTAACACAGCCAAACTGTAATCTTCAAAATTAGTTGATATTTATGTGAATATGTACAAAGTTCAGGATAAGAAATTACGTGAAAGTCAGATTAAACAAAATAACGTGATATCAATTAAACTAATAAAGATGAATGAAAATTATAAGAGTAGCTGTAAAATTAGTGATAAAATAATTGCCAAAAGATCCAGGAGCTGGTTAATGCGATGTAAAAAATCCTGTACATGTGTAGTTGTTCTTGCATAATGATGGACTGTGGAGTCATGAAAAGACGCATGATGGAAGAAACATGCCTGTGAGTAGCCTCCACATAATCTACACCTTTTTTCCAACCTAAATCCTTTTATCTCCCCCATTAGTTGTGCAATTCGACACAAAGTCTAAATGCTGCTGCAAGCAGATTATACGAGTCTTATTTATAATGTATATCTAAGACATAATTGTTCTTAAAGCTCTACTAAAAAAATGTGTCCCAAAACCCACAAAATCGACTTTGAATATGACCAGATA